>NC_053028.1:648339021-648368963 GCF_003073215.2 Triticum urartu | reverse complement strand
CATGCATGCATGCATGCATGCATGCAACATGCAACAGTCACACATACACATGGACGCACGCAACACTCACGCACCCATGTGGCACACAGCACACGACGCAACACACACGCTCACGCTAAGTGCTCAACCTACTCCCTACGTCCTTGAAAGACTGTACATTTAGAGATTTACACATTGACCAGGGCATAATCAACGCCCAAAAGTTATGTGTGCATGCGACCATTTAGAGAAGAAGATTAAATGAAGGTCGTTGCATGTTGTAATTAAGGATAGACATGTAGCCTATACCTAGAGCACAAGTTGGTGCATTAGTCAATCAATATCGATTTACATTAAAGGCTAAATGCATTGGAAGTGTAGATGTACTACACTCTTCGTTTTTTAGCTGATTTCCTTGCTCTGCCAACTGACAGGTGGGACCTAGAAACCAGGTGACAATTTAACCAGTCAACAAAGTGCCACGTCGACTATGTGGCCGGTCAGTAGGGTGCAATATGGTGCTCCGCGATGAGCTAGTGATCGTATAATCACCGCAAAACTATATATAGTGAGCGTAAAGAGCGTATTGTTACATACGTTGACCGCCAGTGTATTTTTCTCGTTTCAAATTAAGCCATATTAACCGGTGATACGTCTCCAACGTATCTATAATTTTTTATTGCTCCATGCTATATTATCTACTGTTTTGGACTATATTGGGCTTTATTTTCCACTTTTATATTATTTTTGGGACTAACCTATTAACCGGAGGCCCAGCCCTGAATTGCTGTTTTTTGCCTATTTCAGTGTTTCGAAGAAACGGAATATCAAACGGAGTCCAAACGGAATGAAACCTTCGGGAACGTGATTTTCTCACCGAACATGCTCCAGGAGACTTGGACCCTACTCCAAGGGAGCCAAGAGGCGGTCACGAGGGTGCCCCCCCCTAGGGCGCGCCCCCTGCCTCGTGGGCCCCTCGGAGCTCCATCGACGTACTCCTTCCTCCTATATATACCTACGTACCCCCAAACGAACAGATACGGAGCCAAAAACCTAATTCCACCGCCGCAACTTTCTGTATCCACGAGATCCCATCTTGGGGCATGTTCCGGAGCTCTGCCGGAGAGGACCGTCATCACGGAGGGCTTCTACATCATCATAGCCTCTCCGATGAAGTGTGAGTAGTTTACCTCAGACCTTCGGGTCCATAGTTAGTAGCTAGATGGCTTCTTCTCTCTTTTTGGATCTCAATACAATGTTCTCCCCCTCTCTCGTGGAGATCTATTCGATGTAATCTTCTTTTTGCGGTGTGTTTGTTGAGACCGATGAATTGTGGGTTTATGATCAAGTCTATCTATGAATAATATTTGAATCTTCTATGAATTATTTTATGTATGATTGGTTATCTTTGCAAGTCTCTTTGAATTATCAGTTTGGTTTGGCCTACTAGATTGATTTTTCTTGCCATGGGAGAAGTGCTTAGCTTTGGGTTTGATCTTGCGGTGTCCTTTCCCATTGACAGAAGGGGCAGCAAGGCACGTATTGCATCGTTGCCATCGAGGATAACAAGATGGGTTTTATTTCATATTGCATGAATTTATCTCTCTACATCATGTCATCTTGCTTAAGGCGTTACTCTATTTTTAACTTAATACTCTAGATGCATGCTGGATAGCGGTCGATGAGTGGAGTAATAGTAGTAGATGCAGGCAGGAGTCGGTCTACTTGTCTCGGACGTGATGCCTATATACATGATCATACCTAGATATTCTCATAACTATTCTCAATTCTGTCAATTGCTCAACAGTAATTTGTTCACCCACCGTAGAATACTTATGCTCTTGAGAGAATCCACTAGTGAAACCTATGGCCCCCGGGTCTATTCTCATCATATCAATCTCTATCACTTTAATTTTGCTTTGCTTTTTACTTTGCCTTTTACTTTTCACTTTGCATCTCTATATCAAAAATACCAAAAATATTATCTATCATCTCTATCAGATCTCACTCTCGTAAGTGACCGTGAAGGGATTGACAACCCCTTATCGCGTTGGTTGCGAGGATTTATTTGTTTTATGTAGGTGCGAGGGACTCACGTGTGGCCTCCTACTGGATTGATACCTTGGTTCTCAAAAACTGAGGGAAATACTTACGCTACTCTGCTGCATCACCCTTTCCTCTTCAAGGGAAAACCAACGCAAGCTCAAGAGGTAGCAACCGGAAAGGACGCAGTATGGACTAGTACTATTACTGCTTTGATGTGTCCCGTCAACTCGCCGAACGAGGAGAAGCTTGCTTACTATGCCTCTCCCTCGCCCACGCGCGCGGTGGTTCGCAGGATGAGGAGAGGGTTTTGACTACAGCGTGCCCTCTCCCTCTCCCTCTCCCTCGCCCTCGCCCTCGCGGTGGACGTGCAGCAGTTCAATCGGTGTCAGATTGCTAGAAGTATAATGTGTACTGTAGTATCGTCATTGTTGGACCGTCTGAAGAGGCGAAGAGCCAAGTGCAAGGTTCACACGAGTACGAACTGTTGATCCTCCTGAAGAGGCAAAGAGCCAAGCGCAAGGTTTTATAGGAGTTGTCGTCCTAGTAGGAGTGTACTACAACTATAGCGAACGATGCTACTGTATGATGCCGCCATGTCACGTATATCCAAAGCTGTGCCACCTTTTTTTCTCAAAGAGCGTGTTGGAGCCCGTGCAACAACCACACAAGTTGCACGTACACATAACACATTTACTAGTAATAAATTCTAAAGGACAAATGCCAGTATGCCACACAAGTTCATCTCCAATTCATGTGATAAATTTGTGCACGACTAGTCTACATATATTCACAGCGCTACCGTTCACAATTAACCGTACTCCACTTACACGTTATAGATGGGCTACATGTCCTCCTCCAGGTTCCAGTCCCAGGTGTTCTTCATGGATGGCATGATCCATAGCGGTGGGCAACGGGAATCATTGTCGCAGCTTTCTAGTCCAGTTCCACTCGATGGAGACTCATCCAAGCTGAAGCGGCATAAATCAGGGATAGCGTGTCCCAGTATGTTGTTCATCCGGCGGTGCACACGGAAGACACAACCATGCTTCATGAACGGCAGGCCTTCCGTGTCGTGCACGAAAGGTGGCATCCGCTTGGGTAGCTGTCCCCAATGAAAAGAGAGTACTCTCCAAGAGTGTTCCTTGGCACCCACACGTAGCATCACGGGGGTCTAACTCGGCACCGTTCATCTGGTACACACTGCATCTCATATCTGGACACATGGTGACATACATAGTCAAGGTCCATGCATAATAATGTTGTGCTCAAATATGGCGGTCAGTAATACTGTGCAGCAAATAGTACTACTCCGGTATAGAGGAAGTAAAATAACCGGCTTATTATATATAGCCACTGTTGGCTACATGGATGAGATAGTAAGACATGGAAAAACAAAAATGGTGGCAGCTAGTGGGTTCAAGTCTTCAAGGGCCTAGCTAGCTATACGTGTCCTCCAAGGTAAAAAAGTACTCCTACTAGTACGTAAGTAGAGTACTAGTACAACAATGAAAGAGAAGACGAGAGGGTTAAAAAATGGAATACCTGGGTAGATGGTGACGGTCCGTTCATGGTAGATTGTGTGACCATGTTGCACATCAGTGGTACCATGGGTAATGACTGCTAAGATAGTTGATCCCAATATGCCAAAGTCAGCTACAAGGTTCCAGGTTAGACCGAATCGCGGATGCAAATGCACATCCAAGATCGGTGATCTTATTTTGATCGCGGGATGACTGGTCCCTGCAAAATAATGGAGTACCGTTAGGGATGCAAATGATGGTTTGTGCATTCCGTTTGTAATCTCCCGTACCGTAGGATGGCAACCAGATGAAACAAGTCCCCTGGCTTGTCACCGCGAAGATGCGGCCTAGATGGCGCACGGCGTCTTCAAACATGTAGGGGTATAAATCTGCCGCTGCCAACATGTGCCAGCCTCTATCGTTACTGCCTCTTGCATTGATGGCAATCCTTATGTCGAACACCGCGATGATATAGTAATCGTCATAGCCGCGTCTCTTTGTCGGCGGGTCCGCAATTGCTATCTTATTCAATCTCATGTAGGCATCATCATACGTATTCAAGCCCAGCCAGTCCGGAAGGCCGATCCCAATGGTGGAGAAGGGGTCTACCGGAACGGCCGCACTACTGTGGATGTTGTGCAAAATGATGGTGGTATCCGGCCGGAGGTATGCAAGCCAATCTTCGTTGGCACCAACCTAGACCTATATATAAGACGGTGGGCAGTGGAGAAATTACGTGATGGAAATGGAATAACTAAGTACTACATGATCAAACTCCATTATTGACCAGCTCATCGGACAAAATCCGACTACCTCTCAATGTCGGCAACTCTAGCGGAGTCAACATGCAACCATGGCCAGGGAGCGGTGGACTGTTCGAAAGATTGTCCCATAGAAGAACCTTCTCCTCGAGGACGCATGGAAGACCAACAAGCATGGCCTTTTCCCAAGCCATTTTAAGCACCGTCTTGAAATAGTTGGTGCAGGAAGTGAAGGAAATATGCCCTAGAGGCAATAATAAAGTTATTATTTATTTCCTTATATCATGATAAATGTTTATTATTCACGCTAGAATTGTATTAACCAGAAACTTAGTACATGTGTGAATACATAGACAAACTTAGTGTCACTAGTATGCCTCTACTTGACTAGCTCGTTAATCAAAGATGGTTATGTTTCCTAACCATGAACAAGGTGTTGTTATTTGATTAACGAGGTCACATCATTAGTTGAATGATCTGATTGACATGACCCATTCCATTAGCTTAGCACCCGATCGTTTAGTATGTTGCTATTGCTTTCTTCATGACTTATACATGTTCCTATGACTATGAGATTATGCAACTCCCGTTTGCTGGAGGAACACTTTGTGTGCTACCAAACGTCACAACGTAACTGGGTGATTATAAAGGAGCTCTACAGGTGTCTCCAATGGTAAATGTTGGGTTGGCGTATTTCGAGAATAGGATTTGTCACTACGATTGTCGGAGAGGTATCTCTGGGCCCTCTTGGTAATGCACATCACATAAGCCTTGCAAGCATTGCAACTAATAAGTTAGTTGCGGGATGATGTATTATGGAACGAGTAAAGAGACTTGCCGGTAACGAGATTGAACTAGGTATTGGATACCGATGATCGAATCTCGGGCAAGTAACATACCGATGACAAAGGGAACAACGTATGTTGTTATGCGGTCTGACCGATAAAGATCTTCGTAGAATATGTAGGAGCCAATATGGGCATCTAGGTCCCGCTATTGGTTATTGACCGGAGACGTGTCTCGGTCATGTCTACATTGTTCTCGAACCGTAGGGTCCGCACGCTTAACGTTACGATGACAGTTATTATGAGTTTATGCATTTTGATGTACCGAAGTTAGTTCGGAGTCCCGGATGTGATCACGGACATGACGAGGAGTCTCGAAATGGTCGATACATAAAGATTGATATATTGGAAGCCTATATTTGGACATCGGAAGTGTTCCGGGTGAAATCGGGATTTTACCGGAGTACCGGGAGGTTACCGGAACCCCCCGGGAGCCATATGGGCCTTAATGGGCTTTAGTGGAAAGGAGAAAGGGGCAGCCCAAGGTGGCTGCGCGCCTCCCCCCCTCCCCTAGTCCTATTAGGACTAGGAGAGGTGGCCGGCCCCCCTCTCTCTCTTTCCCCCTCGGGGAATCCTAGTCCAACTAGGATTGGGGGGGGAGTCCTACTCCCGGTAGGAGTAGGACTCCTCCTGCGCCCTCCTCCTGGCCGGCGGCCCCCTCCCCCTTGGCTCCTTTATATACGAAGGCAGGGGGCACCTCTAGACACACAAGTTGATCATTGAGATCGTTCCTTAGCCGTGTGCGGTGCCCCCTGCCACCATATTCCACCTCGGTCATACCGTTGTAGTGCTTAGGCGAAGCCCTGCATCGATAGAACATCATCATCGTCACCTCGTCGTCGTGCTGACGGAACTCCTCCCTGACGCTTTGCTGGATCGGAGCCCGGGGATCGTCATCGAGCTGTACGTGTGCTAAGAACTCGGAGGTGCCGGAGTAACGGTGCTTGGATCGGTCGGATCGGGAAGACGTACGACTACTTCCTCTATGTTGTGTCAACGCTTCCGCAGTTGGTCTGCGTGGGTACGTAGACAACACTCTCCCCTCTCGTTGCTATGCATCACCATGATCTTGCGTGTGCGTAGGAAAATTTTGAAATTACTACGTTCCCCAACAGGAAGCACCGAGTCTTGCGGCGGTGAGGACGTCGGAGCGGCGTGCGATTTCTGCGAGAGGATCGTCGTCCAAGGTCTCCCAGCCCCGACGAGGAGGAGAACCGCCTGGCAAATCCATGGGAGCAGCGACGAACTGCCTTCTCTTCGGGGGGAGGGGAACTGGCGAGGAGGAGATAAGAGTGTAGTAACCGCAGGGCCTCGTCCCTTCCAACTGTAGATCGTTCCTTCCAAATGTAGCGAAGGGGTGAGGCTATTATTTACTACTAGTACTAGCATTATGGGACATTATGGGATTGCATTATACTGTAAATAATAGCACTAGTAAGAAATTTTTGGCACTAGCTAGTAGTTTTTGGCGTGGATTATGAAATTTTGGGTATGGTTTTGCTATTTTTTGTACACGCCAACTAGTGTCAAAAAACATCTTACATTATGTGACGGAGGAGTACGTACTCATACTGTAGCAGTACTAGTACTACTTTCTCAACTAGTAGTGCGAGGGTACTACTAGTGCTATGTACTGTACTTCTAGTATAGTGCACCAGTTTTGAACTCTTGAATCTCAGGGCCAAGGAGCTAGAGTTGGAAGTGGAGGGTACTACTGTTCTCTAGAACCATCGTTGTACTATCAATGCAGGGAAAGTACACCTGCGTAGTGGCCTAGTGGGTACTCTCGGTGCTCTATTCAGCCGCTCCTCTCACGTAGGTGGCCTACTCAGCCGCTCCTCTCACGCACACACTAGCAGCCTGTTTATCAGCGACGGTTACTGCGGGGGCAGAACATTTGAGTTATTTGATACAGCCAGACTAGGCTTTTCGCTTCCATTTGTGGAGGTGTAATGGATCTCGTCGAACTTTGTTAGTAGTTCCTTCTTTATGAATGAGATGAAGCAAAGCTTTTGCCTCCGTTTCAAAAAAACACGTCAAGAGGAATTTCTTTTATAGTAGAGCCGATAATGGAGTGAAGTCCATGTGTGCAACGCCACAAGCTACAGAGTAGTAGTAGAGCACTTTACGTACAGAGCCATATTGCACAGTTCCCAATGCCCCGCCAGGCTTTTCCGGATCCTCGGGCTTAATTGGGAGGCGCTAGTTTAAATATGCTACTACCTAATGAGGAAGCTGCAAGCGAGGTGTGGCTAGGGCGAGCACGCGAGCCACGAAATGCTGGGAAGGAAAACCCGTTCACGTGGCTAGGCTATCCAGTGCACCTAGATTGTGGTGCCGCACGTCCGTTTGACTTCAAAACTGAAACTACCCGTGTAAAATACTGGCTCGCAGCAAAGTTACTATTTAAAAAAAGGCCGCCATGCGTTCGGCCGAGATCGAACCCACAAAACGAGGTATACACTCCCGCGACCACTAGTAGTACTCGTTGGAGTACAACGCAACCTAGAATCGCCTTTTGTCGCTAGTAGTACATTGTTCCTTACAAGAAACCCCTAATAATGCAAGAAACCACTAATAAAGCCAAGAAAGTACTACCACTTGCATACGTGGCAGACTTAAGATAAGACTACCTTATCAACCATTGTACATGCTCTTAGCAACCAGCCCTACCATGAAACGACTACTCTACAAAGTGCCGTTATAGGCACGTTTCAACCCATGGCCCTGTTTGGATACATTTGTTGTCAATCTAAACCTGCCATCCAAACACCACTTTGGTTAGAGTTAGTTCAGGGTTAGAATCTAACCTCTGACTTAGAGTATCCAAACAGGGCCCGTGTCGCCCATTAAGTCAACGCCTTCTATTCGACCGGGCGTTATGACTTGTGGGACCTACATGTCAGTTTGCACAAAGATCCCCGAGTGACCTCCTACCTCCGGCCTGTCCACCTAGTCATCCTCGGCCATGGGACGCAACTACCGCCGCCGGTAGAAGGCGAGGTCAAAACCGCCGGCGGTGCGGAGCCCATCTTGCGGCAGCCCGGATGCCAGCTCCGTCCGGCACTCGCGGTCGCTAGCTAGCCAAGATAGCTCTATCCAGCTACTTGTCTGCAAGGTTTGCTAGCTAGATTGGCAAGGCGGCGCGGCGGCTTGCTCGCGCGCGCCGCGCTAAGGCCAGCCATCTGGCTCGAGCGAAGGCTAGCGCGGAGGCTTGCTCGCTCGTGAGTCACGCTCGGCCAGCCTGCCAACCCGTGCGGAGGCCAGCGTGGCGTCCGGCCCGTCCAGCGGAGCGCCAGCGAACTCGCTCATCACCGGCGCCACCGACGAACACGCATCAGCACTGTTTGAAGTAATGTTCAGGAAAAATAATGATTTGAGGGGGAATAACAGGATAGAAGGTCAGATGTGGGTCCCTTGTGTCAACGGCCAAACAAAATGTGTTGGTTTAAGTTGCCTCGTCGGCACGGACGTGTGGGCCAACCCTGACATAAATGGGTTTAAACTAACCTAATCAGTAGGTAGTAGTTTTTGGCATGGATTAAGAAATTTTGGGTATGTTTTTGCTATTTTTTGTACAATAGATTCTTCCTAGGGCTGGTTGAAGGTGGTAGTTTTTTGTTAAATACTCTACATATTGTAAGTAGGAGTGAAAGTTAAGCTTTTGAACCCAATAAGCAAGGCTAGTTACATAGTGCATATGTGTACATGATTGAAAGTAAATATCAACCATGAGTGACTAATATCTTGATGGAAAACTCGAAACTATGGAATACTAGGGAAAAAATTGCATGGTTGGAAATACTAGCAATGTTCATGTGCGTTGCAACGAATCATAATTAGAATAATACTTATTCACAAACTTGATACAAAACACTCTAATTTTGATATACATATAGCACTAGAGATATATTATGTTTCAATTAGAATATATTCCTTGGGCTGTTTTCGTGAGGTCAGGGAGGGATGTGGTTGGTTTTAAGATACTAATTATGGATTTTCCTGCAAATTGGTAGACAAGTGGGATGTTTGTGAGAAAAGGCAACAACTTACCTCATAGTCATTAGATGTAGATCTAATGGTCACAAACGATGGATGGCAGACACACCATCATCACCAACTTAGTCTTCTGTAGGAGTACTAGCAAGATCCGTGCATTGCACGGAACATCAAGATGCGTTTTTTTATAAAAACACTCGTTGTGATTGACCCATGCGGGAGTAATCCCATGTGTAAAAACTAATGATATCTCAAGAAATAGGAGATAAGGTGAAGAGGAGTGGGGCGTGGTGGTGATCGGTGGTCGGACTGAGCGGAGGCATGGGGATTGATGACGCCGGCAGCGGCCACCAGGCCAGTTTGTTCCATAGGCTTCCTTTCTTAATTGCTCAACAATGAGGTTGTTGGAGATAAGGATGAACGAGGGAAGGCCTTGTCTGCAAATGTGGAGAGGGGTGCGGGTATCTTTTAGTTTAATTTCCATCAGTCAGATATAGATCGGACGGTCTATATTGCAAGATGGCACGCGTACCACCATCACCAACTCGGTTTTTTAGAAGAGAAGAAATATAAGTATGGAGACACAAATGTATTATCGATACTTGTTTCCGTAAACTAGCATCTACATTCTATTCAACGCCTCAGCATGTGAGGCCTTAGCACAATGACTTCTCGACTGTGTAAAACAAAGGTTTTCCCGTCGCCGATAAGGAGGGGGTGACGGAGGCGTGCTTTTTGGCTTGCTCTAGTCCTAGTAGTCATACTAGGTGGTCTAAGCACGTGTAGATTTATTCTTTTTCACGTCTCGTGTTCGCCGTACTGCCACGACTGTTGATGAATAGACGGTAAGTTATTCGCGGGGAAACCCTTGTTGAGCGTGTTTGAGAGAGAGAGAGAGAGAGTGCGTGTGTGATATGTCTAGAGACTGAGGCAATGATAACAGATTCTTTGTGTCTATGTGTGTCGAGGATAGAGAGAGACATGTACATGGGGCTTTGTGTTGACGTGGAGACACATATACATAATTAGAGAGTGAGTGTGCGAGATACACATGCGGTGAAGGAAATATGCCCTAGAGGCAATAATAAAGTTATTATTTATTTCCTTATATCATGATAAATGTTTATTATTCATGCTAGAATTGTATTAACCAGAAACTTAGTACATGTGTGAATACATAGACAAACATAGTGTCACTAGTATGCCTCTACTTGACTAGCTCGTTAATCGAAGATGGTTGAGTTTCCTAGACATGGACATGAGTTGTCATTTGATTAACGGGATCACATCATTAGGAGAATGATGTGATTGACTTGACCCATTCCGTTAGCTTAGCACTTGATCGTTTAGTATGTTTCTATTGCTTTCTTCATGACTTATACATGTTCCTATGATTATGAGATTATGCAACTCCCGTTTACCGGAGGAACACTTTGTGTGCTACCAAATGTCACAACGTAACTGGGTGATTATAAAGGTTCTCTATAGGTGTCTCCGAAGGTACTTGTTGGGTTGGCGTATTTCGAGATTAGGATGTGTCACTCCGATTGTCGGAGAGGTATCTCTGGGCCCTCTCGGTAATGCACATCACATAAGCCTTGCAAGCATTGCAAATAATAAGTTAGTTGCGGGATGATGTATTACGGAACGAGTAAAGAGACTTGCCGGTAACGAGATTGAACTAGGTACTGGATACCAACGATCGAATCTCGGGCAAGTAACATACCGATGACAAAGGGAACAACGTATGTTGTTAAGCGGTCTGAACGATAAAGATCTTCGTAGAATATGTAGGAGCCAATATGGGCATCCAGGTCCCGCTATTGGTTATTGACCGGAGACGTGTCTCGGTCATGTCTACATAGTTCTCGAACCCGTAGGGTCCGCACGCTTAACGTTCGGTGACGATTTGTATTATGAGTTTATGTGTATTGATGTACCGAAGGTAGTTCGGAGTCCCGTATGAGATCGGGGACATGACAAGGAGTCTCGAAATGGTCGAGACGTAAAGATCGATATATTGGACGACTATATTCGGACATCGGAAAGGTTCCGAGTGATTCGGGTATTTTTCAAAGTATCGGGGAGTTACGGGAATATGGGGAAGAAGTATTGGGCCTTAATGGGCCTTAGTGGGAAGGAGAGGCAGCAGCCAGGAGGTGGCGCACGCCTCTCCCAAGCCCAGTCCGAATTGGACAAGGGGTTTGGGGCGCGGCCCCCCTCTCCCTTCCTTCTGCCCTCCCCTCCTTTCCCCCCTTCTCCTAGTTGGACTAGGAAAGGAGGAAAGCTACTCCTACTCCCTTGGCGCGCCCCTCCTAGGGCCGGCCTCCTCCTCCCTTGCTCCTTTATATACGGGGCAGGGGGCACCCCAAGACAACAATTGATCTCTTGATCTCTTAGCCGTGTGTGGTGCCCCCCTCCACCATAGTCCACCTCGATCATATCGTAGCGGTGCTTAGGCGAAGCCCTGCGTCGGTAGAATCATCATCACCGTCATCACACCATCGTGCTGATGGAACTCTCCCTTGAAGCTCTGCTGGATCGGAGTTCGTGGGACGTCATCGAGCTGAACATGTGCTGAACTCGGAGGTGCCATGCGTTCGGTACTTGGATCGGTCGGATCGTGAAGACATATGGCTACATCAACCGCGTTATGCTAACGCTTCCGCTTTCGGTCTACGAGGGTACGTGTACAGACTCTCCCCTTTCGTTGCTATGCATCACCATGATCCTGTATGTGTGTAGGAACTTTTTTGAAATTACTACGTTCCCCAACATGCGGACATGGGGAGAGATGAGGATCTAGATTAATGGGTGTTTGTGCGTGTCTGTGTGTGTTTGTGCGTGCGTTTGTGTGTGAGAGGGAGTGTGTGTATGTGGAGTAGAGAGACCACTAATGATGTAAACCTTTTATAAGGGAAGGGGGAATGGTGTGACATGTGTAGTAGCGGGATAGCATGGGTGCGGGCGGGGGGAGCAGACTATTTGGAAGAGACATCGATTGTGTGTGGGAGAGGGGTGTGAGAGAGAGAGAGAGATAGCGACGGAGAGAGAGAGAGAGAGAGAGAGAGAGAGAGAGGGAGAGAGAGAGGAAGAGAGGGGGCGAGAGAGGGGGCGTTTGTGTCCATAAATGGCGTATAGATAGGGAGACAATGTTGATGTTGTTTGAAATTGGCCTATGTACGGAGACGCAAGGGAAGCGAGTCATCATGTGTGTGATAGGGACTTCATGAGAGATCTACAATAGATGGTTTAGAGAACAATGTGCGAGATCGAGAACGATGATACATTAGGGATCTATGGAAAGAGTCACAACATATATGTATACAGGGAGGAGCTGGGGCGGGTCCGCATGTGGGAGCGATAGAAAGAGGAGAGTGGTGCACAAGGAGAAAAAGTGTGCTTGTTTTGCAGTGGGGTTGGTGTGTGAGGTGAGTGTGCGAGAACCACATAACTAGGGAGATAGACGTTTGGGGGCGACGTTTTGTGTGTATGGGAAAGATACACTCTACATAGTGCGTGTGCTTGGGAAAGAGAGATGCCGGGAGACCTAGCTAGAGAGTGGGGGAAGATATGTGTGCATGCCCAAGAGATAAAGTGATAGAGACCTTTATTGGGGTCCGGACTTTAGAAGAGAGAGGGGTGTTAATGTGCTTGTGTGTTGGTGTTTGGGGGAGAGAACGACTTCTGTGTGTGGGGGGAGGGCGACGAGGGGGGGGGGGTTGCTTCAGATAAAGAGTGAGGTGTCTATATTTGAGGGACTTTTAGCGTAATTGAGATATACATGGTCAATAGTGTGTGCACTCAAGGTTGATAAATTTGTTCCACAGTTTGGACTATGAGATAACGATACTTTTGAACATGCGTGATATACTTTGATGTACCAGAATTACAAACCTAAGATTGGAATTTTGGAATTCGATTCCATCATTAGCTTTTGTAATTCATTTAAATGGAGGTACATTTTTAAGCCAGAATTTCATGATTTCAAATTCATATATCAAACCTAGAGATATACACATACGGGCATGTTCAAACTTTATAATCATCCACTTTATTCATACACATACACATTTTTGCTTTTGTCATCATATTTAGGATAAACACATTTGGAATTTCATTTGAATTGGACCATATGATGGTATTTGCTTGTAGTAGCTCAATGATCCATATTTGAATTGAATGGACAATCTAAGTTTCGAGTTGGAGACATTGATTTTCAAAACTTGCACTTTTTTTGCGTGCAAAACAAACAAATTCTCGGCCATGATATCATAGTCGGCCGTACAAGAGTAGAATATAATTTCAGGCACCAAAAGCTTTCAAACTTCCCGCACACATCGAAATATCTCGCGCCCGAAAGTTTGCCCCTACGATATTCCTGTTTTACCCCTACCACATGAATGAAAAAGGGCTGCTTTGGTAACTCCATTGTTTTCCCCTCTTTGCCCCCAACGTTCTTCCCCAAAGCCCCTCCCCTCCCCCCCCAACCACGGCAAGCCGCCGAATCTAGTCCTCCGCCGCAGCGGTGGACCTCACACCCCGACGGATCTACCTTCCGCACCCCTTGGGACCCCCAACTGCCAACTCACCACTTCACCGGAGCCGCTTCAGCGACTGGCTTGTACACCGCTCTAAATCTCCTTGACCGCCATCATGGTCCACCACACCGGATCTGCTTAACGAGCGCCCTCGTCCACCACAGTGTAGGCCCTTCACTGGCCCTTCATACAAGCCCTCATCCGCCGCAACAGATCCGCCTCACCGAAAGCATTGTACAACGCGCCCGCCGAAGCCTTCGTCCACTACAACAGACCCGCTCCACGGACGCCATATTCAACTCCACTGGCCCTGCTTTACTGACGCCGCAGCCTCATAAGGTTATTTTGATCTGTACTACTTTGGTTTCTCTCTTTATAGTGCAACTGTTCACTTACCACAGATGAGCTTTCTTATATGTCGATAGGTGCCGCAACCGTAGCACCGGAGCCGCTTCAGCGACGGCGACAGCCGGCCCAAATTCAACCGCAACACGAGCACCATCGATTATCCTTAGCTATCAAGTATGCCAATGATACCCATACGCCGCCGAGAATCAGGTACTATTATCCAACGGCCGGCGCCTACGTTCACTTTCTTAGCATAAGCACCGCACCTTTGAATTTCTTCAGGGCATCATTTAGTTTTTCATGAGACGCGTTATTCTGCTTGCACCTGTAGGGCCATACTTCTGGCAGTGAACATGTTACATGTGCTAAATTACATACCAGTGCACATATAGTTAATATGATTTAGTTTTGTCCTAAGTATTACTGTACTTCCTAGATATCACGGCCTACTATTTTACTTATTGCATGCTATATTTATGATAATGGTGTTGTTCTGATGCCACATGTTTGTTCCATCAGACTGCTTCATGTTCTCTATGCTTAATTACACATCAGCAAACTAGCATGTGGTTCCGCTGGTTTTTGTTCGTTTTACCCTACATTTTCTGATGCTAGCTATTACATCACTGCTACGAGCCTCTCTTCATTACTTTCTTGTGTGTTGTTGATCTTCCCAAGTTGCATGACTAATTTAATGCTTCTATTAATTATGGAGCTGCCAACCCCATCAAGCAAAATATTTGTTCTTTTGGGGCTGGCACCTCGAACAAGCATAAAAATAGAGGGAAGCAGATATATTGTCGTGTATGCACACACCCTTCTTTCATTAGTTTAGATGAACCATTGATGATCAATTCGAACCAGTGCATGCAATTAAAATTAATTTTACCTAAATAGAGGGTGCAGAATAAACTACAACAAGTAGATTTGCAACCACGGGATGCTGACGATATCTTCAAAGAACATTGCAACAGCAGCGAGGCTTCACAGCAACATATGGTAAGCCAGTGTGTTTTAATACATGTGAAATGTAATGCGTGTGGGCTGCTTTCTTGGCTTGTGCCCTCAACCTGTAATCCTACAGAATAACAAATAGTTCAGTTGCCTCCTTTGCTGTATTGCTTGATTCGAATGCTTGTTTGTTACTTGTTACGCTATACCTGAGTTGGCCAATATGTCAGCAGTGCCTGATGTACTATCATAAAGAAATGCATGCCTAGTTCATTTGAGTCCTTAACTTTTCCTCTGAACTTCATCACGAGACTGTCTTCATAGTTTATATGAGGCCACACTGTTAAGTGCTTTCTCGGATTATTTCAATTGTATAGATGCCTTGGCAACTTAGAGGTGGTACACTCCCTTTCAACTAGGGATGTCAACTAGGTCCTGTTTAATCCCGATTAAAGTCCACTAGTGGTATGATAGTTCAAAAGAGTTTTTGTTTTTTGAGGAAAATGAACCAGGGAGCTAGCAAAAACTAACTAGATGGGACTGGCGGATGTCGTTTATTTGCCACTTACATCCCTAGTTTCATCTTACCATTTTAATTTCTTTTCGGCTGATGCTGCTTCGAACCATTTAAATATAGCTTGCCATGCTCGGCAATAATTCGTATGTCGTTTACCATCTAAGCTTACTGCCTGGATCATGCGATAACTATCTCTTACTTATGTCCAGCGGAAACCTTTCATGATGCCGTTCACACTAGGACACAATGTACAACCCCAGAATCTATTTGTGGAAGCAGTGCGCCATCCATGTTACCAGATGGTAGCAGTTCAGAGGCAACACCGCCGGAGAGCAGTCTGAGCACAGATATTATAGTTCTTGAGGCTCTACTAGAGGCGGAAAGGGATGGTGTGGCTGCCATGAATGAGGTAATCTCGATCTTGAAGCTGGAAATTGTGCAATTAGCTGCACGCATTATGCAAGCAACCCAAGAAATGGAGGAAGTAAGAATGTTGCATTTGAAGACGGAGGAGGTCCTGCTACTTCTGCTATCTGAAGCCCAGGGTAATCCCAATTCTTCTTTAGATAGCAGTTGAAATTGTCATTAGATTATTGTATTCCATGTTGTGTCATGTCTCTGAATGGATTATGTTGTAAGACCCCCTATGTTGTCCATGTGTTGTAATGATCTGAATTTTTTAGGCGAGGTAATCCTTAGTACTTGTATGATTGACATAAGGTGAACTGTTTTTCGTGTGAGCATATTGTATTGGATGAAATAACTGTTTGACTCAAAGTGTATCCAACCTACTGAATTCAAAGATCACGGCATTTCTAAATCATAATCATATATAAAGGTGGAATAAATCTTTGTTGTGGTTTTGAAGAAATAAATAACAAAACGTAGAATTATCTGTGGATATTCGTGATCGAATAAAAATTGGATTTGGATTTAGTTACCAGGGCCTAGGGCAAACATGAATGCTAATTCTCCCAAGTTTTGAACGAAGCGGCTAAACACTGAGTATCATTTGTGGGCTGCCCGAAGCAAGTGTTTGTGAGATGGAAATTGCTGTCTACCCCTGACACTTGACATCCTTATCGACCGGATTTACACTGCTGTCGATAGGGGTAGACTAGTAACTTCAATCAGACGTGACACGACGGCCTCTGAGCCCATTCAGACACGGTGGGCGCCAAATGTGGGCGGCAAAACACATTTGATTCAAGCTCGTCCGAAAGACATGTGTCTCTCCCTCCATTTCCCCATTCATCACGGTGGGCGGCAAAACAAACTCTCCTCGTCCGAAATCGATGTAGGCTAATATTTTAAATAGGGGCAGATGTGTAACTTCCCTCAGACATGACACAACCGCCCTACCTGTCAGCCCCATTCATACACTATGGGCGCCAACCATGGGCGGCAAAACACCCTCTCCTCGCCCGAAATCATTACCGGCAAATATTTGGGAGATGCGAGATTACCGTCCTATCCCCAACCGACGTGATGTCCGTAATTTTAAACGGGGGATAAGTTCATAACTTTCCCACATTTCAGACAAGTGCGTCCCAAAGTTTGAGATCCCCCCCCCCTCCATTTTCCCATTCATACACCGTCGGCGCCATGACAACCTCCCCACTGCGGCCAGCCTCCTTCGTCCGCCACCCCATCCTCCACCTTGCCAGAGCCTCTACCCCTACCCCGTCGTCCACTGCAAGAGATGGACGTCTCTCATCCACGGTGCCGGACCAGGATCCTTTCATCACGTCGTCTCGCTTCATCGTCGCCGTCATCCACTTTGCCGTTGCCGCTCCTACGACTGCCTCATCCATGGCAACAGGATTTATCCCCCAACCCGGCCGTCTGCCATCTAAAGTCTTCTTCCCCGCCGCCGACAGCCATCGCACCCGCAGCACCCTCAACGTATCAGCAGGGGCCTACACGGCGTCGCAATAGAGGTGGTACTCTTCCATATGTGCTTAAGTTATTGATCTCACCCGGAAAATAGATCTTAAATTGTTTACTATACTTTTGTTGTCCATACCAAATTGTAGTGGCTAGTTGAATGCAAATATTGGTTGCGGAGTAGCTTTGTCCGGTTTGCACCTTCAGATCCGCCATGTCACGGTCACTATACTCGTAAAGCTTATGGTTTCCCCCTTTATATTCACTACCATCATCGTAGGAGCTTCCCTACTTCGTGTCGTGCTAGCACTGCTCCTCAAGACCTCAACCCATCAAGCGAAACAACATGCCACTCATAATTCCAAAGCTTACGTGTTGAAATACGAATCTGATATGATGCTCATATTACTAAAACAGAGAAAGTTTAATTGGTCACCTAATGTTCCTATATTCGTTTCGAAAAGCATGTGCGCCACCCACAGGTCCAGCTAGTTCCACTTTCCTAATTTTACTCTTGATGCTTAGGGTTTTCCCCTTTTATCTACTCTACTATGATCTGCGTAGGTGCTTTCTGTCATACTAGCATTACTCCACCCTTCAAGCTAAACAACACAACACTCAAAATTCCAAAGCTTAGTTGTTTAAATATGATTGTGATATGATACTGATATTAGTTAATAGACACGTTTAATTGGTTAGCTAAAGGTCCCACTTGAGTTTCCAAATGCATGTCATGACATATAGAGAGATAGCAGAATTGCAATTCTTTGTCACTTGTTGACTGTACTTTCTTGTTCATACCAAATCTTAGTTGTTATTTCAAAAAATATCGGTTGCTAACTACCCTTTGCGCGGTTTGTAGCTTCAGATCTGCCATCCCACTGCCATGGTCAACACTATACTCATCATGCTTACGGTTTCCCCATTTTATGATGACCACGATCAGCCTACGTGGTTCGTGTCGTAATAGCACTGCTCCACCCATCGAGCTAAACAAGCTTAGTTGTAGAAATTCAAATATGATATTATGCTGATATTAGTAAAACTAAGAGATGTTTAATTGGTCATCTAAATGTTCCTACTTTAGTTTCGAAATGCATGTGAGCCACATATGGAGAGACCGGAAGGAATAGTATTTCTCTGTGCACTCTGGTTCATCATGGGTGGCCAACCGACATTGTATAGAAAGACTTGTAATATCTTCAATCTGCTTGCTCTTCTGCTCTTCTTTAAGATGATCCTCTTCTCTTGCGGTCGACTGGTCAGGTCGAGTTATTCTCCCTTAGTATATTTTGAATCTGTCAGGTCAAGTCGACTTGTTCTTCTTTACTATATGTTGAAGCTGTCATCTGCGAAGTATCATCACTTCTGGAGCTCTCATATTTTGAGTAGTAGGCCACATTATATTAATGCACACACCAAATTACAGCATGCATGGCACCTCTTAGAAGTTGCAGAGATAGCACAAAGGGGTTTACAGGGAGGAAGTATTGGATTAGAATCACTTCTGCATTACAAAGATAATCTCACTTGTTTTTATGTTTTCATGCATGTCAGGTATTGAACATTATCAAAATGAATATGAGAATGGGTGCACGAGAGGAATATTGTGGAACGATCCACAGCCTAACAAACTTGGCATGGTGGAGGATGACCTATCTTATTCACCCATCAAGGTGCATGCTCTAACTTGGCAAGGTTGTATTGGTCGCACATATTTTGCATCTGACCTCTTGCATTACTTCTACTTTGTTACACCATCTTCTTAGTTTAAGCATCATATATGAGTATATGCCATACCTATCCATTTTCTGTACCTATTCGATGTGTCGTCATACTATGTTTTTCCAGTCAAATGTTGTTCTTTCGTGATAGATGTCCAAAAGGAAGAGGGTGATTGCAGATCCTCAACGAGTACAAACTAGGTATTTGGAAAAGGTAGTGATACCTGTTAAATCAGATAGATCAGCAGCCACAGAAAACACAGGCCCAACTGTAAGAGACTTTACCCCTACTCCAGTGGCCAAACCCCTATTAGAACTGCTGACAGCCTAGCGTCAGGTACTGTCTATGATATGAATTCAAAATTTGAACTCCTAAATTTCTGCATGTGCCTTACCTTCTCTCTTGTATGAAAACTAATTTCAGATGAATCTCCTTGCTCAAAGGATCATAGGATCTCACGACAATACTGGGCTCTGCATTGCTCTTGTCAGTACCTATTGCCCTTTGTCAGCATACTTACACTCATTGCTGTTTGATTATGTAGCATCACTGTAAATGTTCGCTTCTTTATCCTTCCTTTGCTTGAAATTATAAGCTCTATATTTACTCCTAGATAAATGTAGAATTAACCCAATGGTCATGAAGTTTTGGATTGCTCATGTAAGTATCTGTTGTCATGTACTCCCTCTGTATCGAATTAATTGTTGATCAATTGGATGTGTTTAGAACCTAATAGTGCTAGATACATCCATTTGAGCGACAACTAATAACGGACAGTGGTAGTATTACTGTACATGCATCATGAGATAGTTGATTGTCTAGCATTAGTTTGCATCTTATCTGCCCTGCCCTCCACTTTCTCCTTATTATCATATCTACATTTACTCTTACCAAAATGTTGAATAAAGCCAATGCCACTGCACACGTTGATGTCTGCATTCCTCTTGTCAGTACCTTTTGCCTTGTAACGCTGTACTTAATTAATTGCTATTTGATTATGTATCATCAGTCTGCACCTGAGCTTCATTATCCTCTATTTCTTCCAATATTATTTGATCTATATTTACTCTTTGCAAAATGTAGAATAATGGCAACGCGTATAAAGAATTTTCTTTGGGGAATTTATTGAATGATATTTCCATCAACATGGAGAAGGGCTTTGTCCAGCCCGTGTTAACATGTAATGTAAGTTCATCCTTCTCAAGCCTTCAAACTTTGTTCTAGTATAGATTTGGATATGCATCATTTCCTCCACTGTTGTTTACATCTGATTGGAGGTTTGCAACAACTACCAGTTTTAAATTGTAGTTGTAAAAACATGTTCCTTATGCAGAACAGATCCATTTATTTGCTTATATAATTGTGAAACCTGTTACGTGTCTCCTTGTTTCTCTTTCAGAGTCGCATCTCTTATGCCAGGCAGAACTTTAGGAAAGATAGTGAGGCAAACCATCTTGAGGACAGCGAGATGACCCCAAGGTCCTGTGTTGATGAAGACAGTGAGTTGAAGCTACTCACCAGCAGGTGTGAGACAACCTCTGTGCAGTCGCTGCCTCAATCAGTTCGACTCATTCAGTCTCAACTTAAAGCGGAAAGGCTTGCTTTAGCTCAGCTCTGACTTGAAGTCAAAGATGTAATGAAGATGTCAGGGGACTGCCTTGCACACTATGGTGCCATACAGCTAGGGATGAAGCATCTATCGTTGACACAACTGAGGTCTCATCAGCTTGTTCGGCTGCTTGCAGGGGCCCGAGCTTGCCAGGTCTAGTGCCTTCTGAAGTGCTCTCAGTTTTGTATATTCTTTTGTCGGCGCGTTTATATGCACTGGTGGCAACCTTTGATGCCTAGTGTATGTAATCCGCGGTCATGTTGTGCTTTATTATCACCGGGTAGCGAACTTTGATTCCTAATATGCCGTAGTTTCTTTGTTGTATAGTCTAGGTTTATTCTTTGGTTGGTATGCTGTAATTTAGGCCGGAAAGTTTAGTGGATCTCAGTGTTGTCGGTCTTCAGGCCGGCTCGTTACTCATATGGGCCAAAACGTGGGCCTATAATCAGCTTGGGCCATTAGCAGGTCTAAACCTACACTAGTTTCCCGCCTTTAACAGGCCATGGGCTACATATTTACTGTAGTGACACTTGGCTTCCTACGGGCCATAGAAACAATGGGCCTTCTACGGGCCGTAGAAACAATGGGCCTTCTACGGGCCGTATCATCAATGGGCCTTAGACGGGCCGTATGATCGATTGGCCAAACATGGGCCAAAAACAGACCGCATTATGGTCGTAAACGGGCTAGAGTTGGAGTCGTCCGTTCATGGGCCGACCATAATGGGCCGTCGTTAATAGGCCGTATTTGATGACGCTATGAAAACGACCCAACGTATTAACGGGCCACAAACAGGCCGACTGTAACCACGGGCTGAATTTGGCCCACAAGCAGAAAATGGCAGTAACAGGCCGTAAGTAACCGAATGCTGGAAATGATCCCAAGAATAAATGGGCCCTGAGAAGGCCGAAAGATAACATAGGTTGCAAACGGCCCAATGGATTAATGGGTCGTTAATGGGTATAAAGTGATACACTGTTCATTACGGGCCAGTTTCACCACAGGCCGTTAATGGGCCAAGAGTTACAAAGGGCCTCATCTGGGCCGAAAGACATCATGGGCCATACATGGGCCAGAACTTAAAATGGGCTGGAATCATATTGGACGGCCCAGATGACGCTACTAGGCCTAATTCGGATAGGTCATAACGGGCCCTGGGTTAGTGGGCTGTAAATGGGCTATACGCGAACAAGCCGTTAATAGGCTTTCCGTGGGCCGGGCCGCCACCTTTTGACCAAGTCAAACGGGCCTGCCTTTTCACAGGAATGGGCCTGTGTTGGGCCGTGCCACGTGTCGACGTATCATAGGCGCCTTCTGTCCAATGAGTGGATGACATATGTCCCAACGGTGAGCCGACACGTGTTTCCTCCAGCCAATGATGATTTTACACGTGGAAAATCCCCATTGGTCGGGGTTGTTAGTGGGTTATCGGATCCAAAACCAGACCCGATAGCTTAACGGCGTTCCGTTATGGTGGATGCCACGTGTCAGTCACCCTTGACGAAAGCACTTCTGTGACACGCGATTTATCGTCATGGAAGTGGACACTTCCGTGATGATAATTTTGGTAATGTCATGGAACACTTCTACGACAGCACAGGTATGACTATCTTGATTCTGTCATAAAATTGTCATGTATGTACATGCATGACAAAAAATGCGACCTACTGTGACAAACACGTATCATCACGGAAGTGTTTTTTTGTAGTGCCTTTTCTGGCAATCTTCCGGAGGGGGATTCGATCACGGAGGGCTTCTACATCAACTTTATTGCCCTACTGATGATGTGTGAGTATTTTACCACAAACCTACGGGTCCATAGCTAGTAGCTAGATGGTTTCTTCTCTCTCTTTGATCTTCAATACCATGTTCTCCTTGATGTTCGTGGAGTTCTATCCGATGTAATGTTCTTTTGTGGTGTGTTGTTGAGATATGATGAATTGTGGATTTATGATCAGATTATCTATGAATATTATTTTAGTCTCTTCTGAATTCTTATATGCATGATTTGATATCTTTGTATTTCTCTTCGAATTATCAGTTTGGTTTGGCCAACTAGATTGGTTTTTCTTGCAGTGGGAGAGATGCTTAGTTTTGGGTTCAATCTTGCGGTGTCCTCACCTAGTGACATAGTAGGGGTAGTGAGGCACTGATGACCCACAAGTATAGGGGATCTATTGTAGTCCTTTCGATAAGTAAGAGTGTCGAAACCAACGAGGAGCAGAAGGAAATGATAAGCGGTTTTCAGCAAGGTATTCTCTGCAAGCACTGAAATTATAGGTAACAGATAGTCTTGTGATAAGGTAATTTGTAACGAGCAACAAGTAACAAAATAAATAAAGTGCAGCAAGGTGGCCCAATCCTATTTGTAGAAAAGGACAAGCCTGGACAAACTCTTATATAGAGAAAAGGCGCTCCCGAGGACACATGGGAATTATCGTCAAGCCAGTTTTCATCACGTTCATATGATTCGCGCTCGGTACTTTGATAATTTGATATGTGGGTGGACCAGTGCTTGGGTGTTGTCCTTAATTGGACAAGCATCCCACTTATGATTAACTCCTATTGCAAGCAACCACAACTACAAAAGAAGTATTAAGGTAAACCTAACCATAGCATGAAACATATGGATCCAAATCAGCCCCTTACGAAGCAACGCATAAACTAGGGTTTAAGCTTCTGTCACTCTAGCAACCCATCATCTACTTATTAATTCCCAATGCCTTCCTCTAGTACCAAATAATGGTGAAGTGTCATGTAGTCGACGTTCACATAACACTACTAGAGGAGAGACAACATACATCTCATCAAAATATCGAACGAATACCAAATTCACATGACTACTAACAGCAAGACTTCTCCCATGTCCTCAGGAACAAACGTAACTACTCACAAATCATATTCATGTTCATAATCAGAGGGGTATTAATATGCATAATGGATCTGAACATATGATCTTCCACCAAATAAACCAACTAGCATCAACTACAAGGAGTAATCAACACTACTAGAAACCCATAGGTACCAATCTGAGGCTTTGGGACAAAGATTGGATACAAGAGATGAACTAGGGTTTGAGAGGAGATGGTGCTGGTGAAGATGTTGATGGAGATTGGCCCCCTCCCGATGAGAGGAGCGTTGGTGATGACGATGGCGATGATTGCCCCCTCCCGGAGGGAAGTTTCCCCGGCAGAACAGCTCTGTCGGAGCCCTAGATTGGTTCCGCCAAGGTTCCGCCTCGTGGCGGCGGAGTTTCTTCCCGAAAGCTTGCTTATGATTTTTTCTTGGACGAAAGACTTGATAGACCCGGGGGTAGATCTGAAATATATGATGGAAAATAGACCCTGGGGGCCATAGGTTTCACTAGAGGCTTATCTCTTGAAAGAAAACTTACGGTGGGTAGACAAATTACTGTTGAGCAATTGATATAAAAGCGCAAGACGATATCTAAGGCAATGATCATGAATATAGGCATCACGTCCGTGACAAGTAGACCGACTCCTGCCTGCATCTACTACTATTACTCCACACATCAACCGCTATCCAGCATGCGTCTAGAGTATTAAGTTCATAAGAACGGAGTAATGCCTTAAGCAAGATGACATGATGTAGAGGGATAAACTCAAGCAATACGATACAAAGCCCATCTTTTTATCCTTGATGGCAACAATACAATAAGTGCCTGATACGTCCATTTTGCATCATGCTTTTATATTGATATTTATTGCATTATGGGATGTTATTACACATTATGTCACAATACTTATGCCTATTCTCTCTTATTTTACAAGGTTTGCATGAAGAGGGAGAATGTCGGCAGCTCGAATTCTGGGCTGGAAAAGGAGCAAATATTAGAGACCTATTCTACACAGCTCCAAAAGTCCTGAAACTTCACGGAAGTCATTTTTCGAATTAATAAAAAATACTGGACGAAGAAAATACCATAGGGGGCCACACCCTGGCCACGAGGGTGGGAGGCGCGCCCTACCCCCCTAGGCGCGCCCCCTGCCTGTGGGCCCCCTGGTGGCCCTCCGGTGCCACGAGCTTTCGGGAAACTTCATAAGCAACCTTTCGGGATGAGACTCCTCCGCCACGAGGCGGAACCTTGGCGGAACCAATCTAGGGCTCCGACAGAGCTGTCCTGCCGGGGAAACATCCCTCCGGGAGGGGGAAATCATCGCCATCGTCATCACCAACGCTCCTCTCATCGGGAGGGGGCCAATCTCCATCAACATCTTCACCAGCACCATCTCCTCTCAAACCCTAGTTCATCTCTTGTATCCAATTCTTGTCTCATAGTCCGGGATTGGTACTTGTGGGTTGCTAGTAGTGTTGATTACTCCTTGTAGTTGATGCTAGTTGGTTTATTTGGTGGAAGATCATATGTTCAGATCCATTATGCATATTAATACCCCTCTGATTATGAACATGAATATGATTTGTGAGTAGTTACGTTTGTTCCTAAGGACATGGGAGAAGTCTTGCTATTAGTAGTCATGTGAATTTGGTATTCGTTTGATATTTTGATGAGATGTATGTTGTCTATCCTCTAGTGGTGTTATGTGAACGTCGACTACATAACACTTCACCATTATTTGGGCCTAGAGGAGGGCATTGGGAAGTAATAAGTAGATGATGGGTTGCTAGAGTGACAGAAGCTTAAACCCTAGTTTATGCGTTGCTTCGTAAGGGGCTGATTTGGATCCATATTTTTCATGCTATGGTTAGGTTTACCTTAATACTTTTGTTGTAGTTGCGGATGCTTCCAATAGAGGTTAATCATAAGTGGGATGCTTGTTCAAGTAAGAACAGCACCCAAGCACCGGTCCACCCACATATCAAATTATCAAAGTACCGAACGCGAATCATATGAACGTGATGAAAACTAGCTTGACGATAATTCCCATGTGTCCTCGGGAGCGCTTTTCTCTATATAAGAGTTTGTCCAGGCTTGTCCTTTGCTACAAAAAGGATTGGGCCACCTTGCTGCACTTTATTTACTTTTGTTACTTGTTGCTCGTTACAAATTATCCTATCACAAAACTATCTGTTACCTACTATTTCAGTGCTTGCAGAGAATACCTTGCTAAAAACCGCTTATCATTTCCATCTGCTCCTCGTTGGGTTCGACACTCTTACTTACCGAAAGGACTACGATAGATCCCCTATACTTGTGGGTCATCAAGTGGCAGGGCTAGCACCCAGAACACATCAAGATTCACCAAGCCGTGTGCCGGCAACCCCGCCCCCTCTAGTTTATCCTCTGTCATAGTTTCCATTGTGCTTGGCGAAGCCCTGCGGAGTGATACGTCTCCAATGTATCTATAATTCAAGAAGCATTCATGCCATGTTTACAATAGTTTTATATGATTTTGGTATGATTTGATTAGAACTAACCCGGACTGACATTGTTTTCAGCAGAACTACCGTGGTGTTGTTTTTGTGCAGAAATAAAAGTTCTCGGAATGCGTTGAAAATCAACGGAGAAATTTTCTGCAAAATATAAAAAATAATGGAACAAAGAATTACTAGAGGGGAGTCCCGTGGGCCCCATGAGGGTGGAGGGCGCGCCCCTGTGCCTCGTGGACTCTCCGTGGGGCCCCCTGACTTGTTCTCAATGCCAACCTCTCCTATAAATGCCCAAACCTCCAGAAAATAACCTAGATCGAAAGTTCCGCCGCCGCAAGCCTCTGTAGCCATGAGAAATCAATCTAGGCCCTCTCTGGCACCCTGCCGGAGGGGGCCATCATCACCGGAGGCCATGGAGGAGGATCCCGGAGGGGCCATCATCTCCATGAAGGTCAGGATCCAGAGGGAGAACCTCTCCCCATCCAGGGGCGAGGCCATGGAGGAGGAAGAACAAGGGGGAGAACCTCTCCTCCTCTCTCTCGGTGGCGCCGGAGTGCCATCGGGAGGGGAATCATCGCCGCGGTGATCGTCTTCATCAACATCACCATCCTCATCTCTTTTACGCAACCCACTCTCTCGCACCCCGCTGTAATCCCTACTTGAACATGGTGCTTTATGCCACATATTATGATCCAATGATGTGTTGCCATCCTATGATGTTTTGAGTAGATATCCTTTGTCTTTCGGTTGATTGATGATCTAGATTGGTACGAGTTGTATGTTTTATTTTGGTGTTGTCCTATTGTGCCCTCTGTGTCGCGCAAGCATGAGGGATTCCCGCTGTAGGGTGTTGCAATATGTTCATGATTCGCTTATAGTGGGTTTGCTTGAGTGACAGAAGCATAAACCCGAGTAAGGGGGTTGTTGCGTATGGGATAAAGGGGACTTGATATGTTAATGGTATGGTTGGGTTTTACCTTAATGATCTTTAGTAGTTGCGGATGCTTGCTAGAGTTCCAATCATAAGTGCATATGATCCAAGAAGAGAAAGTATGTTAGCTTATGCCTCTCCCTCATATGAAATTGCAATGACGACTACCGGTCTTGTTAACAATTGCCTAGGATAATTCCGCACACCGACCCATCATTATTCCACACTCGCTATTTATAATATTTAGTAATATATTATAACTTTATGATAACAGCACCTACTTTTATATTTTAGCTCTCAGATATCATGCAAAGGTATCCTCTTCATACCCACAACGTAGTTTTATTTGTCGTTTCTAGTTGGAAGCAAACGTTCGGTGTACGTAGAGTCGTATCGGTGGCAGATAGGACTTGAGGGAATATTGATCTTACCTTTAGCTCCTTGTGGGTTAGACACTCCATACTTATCACTTCCACCATTGGGAATTGCTACGATGATTCCCTGCACTTGGGGATTATCAAGCTCTTTTCTGACGCCGTTGCCGGGGAGCAATAGCGTGGGGTTGATATTTTCATGTATGCTTGTTTGCTTTCTTCACTAAGTAGATTTTGTTTTTCCTTTTTGTTTCTGTTTAGTTGTGGGTGAAACATACAAAAAAAATTAAAAGAATGAAAATACAAAAAAATTACTTGCCTCTCATGCCTAAAAAGTTTTTCAATAAGAGAACTGATTGGAAGGTTATGCATTGGAGAATTGAGGGTCGACCTTGGACACTTGTGTTCATGCTCATCGAAACAATGTAAAAAATTCATGCAAGTTTCTCTAAAAATAATTCTCCCCTTGTATATATCCATTGTATTATAAAAATAATGTGCCAAGCTTTGGTTTTAGGATGATTAGATTGCTTGTTTACTATGTGCAGTATAAAACAGAAACTTTGGCTGTAGCGCGTGAATTTACATTTTTTACTGGAAAGTCAAATGGGTCTGAAACTTTCTGCACATTAATTCTGTACAATTTGTTTAAATTTTCATTTTTTTTAGAATTTTTGGAGTTACAGAAGTATACTAAACTTCCAGATTACTACAGACTATCCTGTTTTTGACGGATTCTGTTTTCTATGTGTTGTTCGCTTATTTTGATGAATCTATGGGTAGTATCGGGGGGTATGAACCATGGTGAACTGGAATAAAGTATATATAGTTCTAATATGAAATTGGAATAAGTTTGCAACAGTACCTAAAGGTAGTGATTTGCTTTATTATACTAACGGATCTCACAAAGTTTTTGTTAAAGTTTTGTGTGGATGAAGTGTTCGAAGATCGAGGAGCTATCAATATGAGAAGAATAAAAAGAGGAAAGAGTTCAATCTTGGTGATGCCCAAGGCACCCCAAGTAAATATATCAAGGATACTCAAGCATCTAAGCTTGGGGATGCCTCGGTTGGCATCCCATCTTTCTTCTTCAACTATTATCGGTATACCTCGGTTTTTATTTTGTTCACATGATTTGTGTCCTTTGTATTTTTGTTTTTCCTTTAAGAACTATGCTTATATTAGATATCCCTCCATTGATTTATATAATACTTCATGTGCTTCACTTATATCTTTTAAGTATGATCTTATAGAATTGCTCTTTGTGCTTCACTTAAATCTTTTGAGTATGGTTTTATAGAATGCTTCGTGTGCTTCACTTATATATTTTGAGCTTGGATATAGGTTAGTATATATTAATTGTAGAATGCTCCATTAACTTCACTTATATCTTTTGGAGTATGAATAATACTATCATCTAAAGCGGATTTGGAAGAGTGTCAACTTTAGTTAGTAATGATTCCACTATTTCGGAAGAGGTTCCAATTGATTATGAGAACAAAGTTGCTATTTATGATGATTATTGTGATGACATGTATGCTATAAAGAATAATTTTAACCATGAAACTTGTCATCATGATTTTAATTTTCAATTGGATTATGCCTCACATGACAGTTATTTTGTTGAGTTTGCTTATGTGGAGAGTAGTAAAATTTCTATGCTTGTAGATCATGAAAATAATGATTTATGTGATGGTTATATTGTTGAACTCATTCATGATGCTACTAAAATTATTATGAGGGAGGAATACATGCTTGTAAGAGTTGCAATAATATCAAGTTTCCTCTCTATGTGCTTAAAGTTTTGAAGTTATACTTGTTTTTCCTTCCTATGCTAGTTGATTCTTGTTCCTATAAATTATGTGCTCACAAAATCCTTAGGCATAGGAAGTGGGTTAGATTTAAATGTGCTAGTCATATTCTTCATGATGCTCTCTTTATGTTTCAATTCTTATCTTTTATGTGAGCATCGTTGAAATCATCATGCCTAGCTAAAAGGCATTAAAGAAAAGCGCTTGTTGGGAGACAACCCAATATTTACCCTTAGTATTTTTGTGTATTTACATGATTAAGCTACTATAGTATTCATGTTTTATAGCTTTTGTTTCAATAAAGTGCCAAGTAAGACCTTTGGGAAGACTTGGGTGAAAGTTAATGTAATCTTGCTGTAAGAAACAGAAACTTTGCGCTCACGAGATTAGCTGTCATTTTTTACAGAAGAGTGATTTTGAGTTGATTATTTTTGCAGAAGATTAATAGACAAATTCCTCATGTCCACCAATTTATTTCATAATTTTTGGAGTATCATAAGTATGGTTTATATTCAGATCATTACAGATTGTTCTGTTTATGACAGATTATGTTTCATTGCATAGTTTGCTTGTTTTTGAGTTTCTATGGCTTATATTTCTCAATATAAATTGTAGAAATGATATGGTACAGTAGGTTTTGTGTGAAATCAATTATGAACCTTGTCTTTGACAGTACCAAAGTGAATGGTTTAACCTTTATCATACTAACCTATCTCACAAAGTTTCGTTAAGCTTTGTGTGATTGAAGT
>NC_053028.1:648236525-648337862 GCF_003073215.2 Triticum urartu | reverse complement strand
TATGAAGATGAGGTTAATTTAATTTGAAGAAGAGATGTCGTTTTCATCTTACATCTGAACTTTGCACAAAACGGAAGTAATTTCTGGTTAGTCCTACTAGTCCGTACCTTGCAGGTTTTGTGTACGGGAAACGGGACGTGCATCCCGGACTCGAAGCGCTGGGCGAGCACGGGCCAGTCGTCGCCGTCGCCGTAGTTCCATTCGCCGAACGCCGGTATCCCCCGGTACCCCCTCGCATCCTGCGAAATACACATACATCAGCCTCGCTCAGCCATGGCAAGTCAAACGAACGCAACGGCAAGCAACAACAGCATGAGCAGCTCTTGATACGGAAGCCATACCTCCATTGGATTGGCTTGGCTTGGGGCTAGCTCGGCTTGGCAAGGACACAAGACAAGAATGAAGAATCTCTGAGTGATAGAAGAGAGGTATTGACACAGGGAAGGTTCGGTGAATTTAAATGGAAGAGTCCATGGTGTGCTTAGGAAGGAAGACAACCGACTTTGACAGGGAAAACTTGGGGCAGAGGCAAGACAAGGACGCGCTAGCTGGCTCTGAAGTCTGAACGTACTGTACGTGTTCTAGTCGGGCTGATTTCGAGCCATCTCGGGCGATGTGTACAAGGTGGTGTGCCAGACAAGGGAGGAGGCAGAGGTGACCGTATGGGTCAACGGTACATTGAAGTCGATGCTTGCACTAGAACGGAGTCTAGGATTTTTTTCCATCCAAAAATGCAAAAAGTTGCAGAAAATAGTTGCTTCTGCCAAGAAAACAGTTATAGGAAATTATACACTTCCGCTCTCTCTGAGCTGCATTTTTCTTACTCCGGCTACGCCACCTTGTACATTTTCACATTGTGTACCATTATGATCTTACTTATACGAATTACACTGGCAGCCATTATCTTGGTGGCACTAATGAAGATCTTAGTCGGCTTTCACTCGTCTAATATACGAAAACTTCTTGAACAGCTTCCATGCGAATTCCTGCTGCACCCCATTCCTTTAAAGTGTGATACCTATAGACATCTTGTCTTGCTAGTTGCTACCATTGTGGCACATCATGCATCTCAGCGCTGCTCCTCATCCAAATAATGTCTCACTTTTGTGTCCCCTTGCAGTCATTTCAATGGATGGTTCTGCCGATATATAGTGGGTAGCTGAGACTTCAGTGCTTCACCTATTTATGACTATGAGCAGCATATGCAAAAGAGAACGGCATCCCAAAACCATTTAATTAGATTATTGGCCCAAAACTCTTCACAGTTATTTTGTAAGAAACAAAAAAACACTCCTCACTGTTGGTCCCTTGCAGTCCGATTCATATTTGTGAGTACCATTAGAACATCTACCGTCACGGACATCAAATTTGGACCTTCAAATGCATGCGGAAGCGTTCGGGCGCGTCCGCAGATATTGAGCAGCCAGACTTCAAATTTTTCTTCGCACAACCACACGCCTCCACTGGCAAACCTCAAATCCATACAAACACATGCAATTGTACACGATGCAGCACGAATCGTCCGGCTACTACATCAGTGCATGCCATCGGACTACTAAAATTGGCATGTTCTACCTACATACTAATATGGGTCATCCATGACTGGCCTTGCACTTGCCCTTCCCAGTGCCCTTGCCTTCTTTCTCGCAGAAGTAGCGCTCGAAAACACAAAATGAATCAAGCTAGATATGCTCTTTGTCAAAGCTATCAGACCCGTCGTTGTCCTCCTTCTCCTCTTTGGGGGGTTGTCTGGTCATGGCACAAACCGCTCGATTTTGCCATCGGGCGAGGGGGCACGCTTCTTCCTCTACCACTTCTTTAGGATGCAGGCATAGACGACTTCCTCCTATGCGGCAGCACACGCCGCTGCCTCCACCTCTGCCATGTCTGCAGTGTGCGGTGTGCCGCGACTCGGCCACCCTTATCCTCTCCTGCATACGATGGCCACACCAGTCAGTGTAGCACTCATTTGCCGGGGGACTGGAGATGGGGAGCCTAACGAACTGCGATGCTCTAGCATAGGCGGATCCAAGCGCTCATTGTGCCGACACAAATGGATTTGTGTCGGACTAATCCCGTCGTCGGTCGGGCGCAGTCCTCCCGTCAGTGGCGTAGGGCAATGCGGACGACCATATCCTCCTCCAACCTGCAAGGGACGCCACCTCGCTCGACGGATACGGAGTTGCCGGATCAGATCCGTTGTCCGCCATGCCGAAGAAGGCTGGAGAGCGCTGTAAGTGAGCTTGGGCCGGAGCGCAGGAAGTGGACTAGAGTGAAGTGGTTAGGGTTTGATCCGACAAGAGGATGGGGACAAATATATGTGGGGTCGGGTGGGCCAGTGTGGGCCGGAGTCGACATAGCGGATGGGCCCGCTTGCGCCTGGCCTCCGCATATCCGCCCCATATTTGAGCTAAATACGAGGGGTGCCAGTCAACCCGGGCGTTTGAGGCCTATTTGAGATGCCCGTCTAGGTCAGCTACTTTTAACTGGTCAGTAACCGGGTCTTCCACCCGTGTGTTTGAGGCACCCGATAGTAGATGGTCTTAGCATGGCTCTTTTGGTCTAGGAGTTAATTGCACGTTGAACCATATTGCGGGTAGGGCAAGAAACTATACCACTTTACCTTTTTTTTTGCAGATCAGTACCCAGTCTGTGGCACGCGGCAACAAATTGAGTTGATCTGCATTTAAACACGTTTTGACAAGGAAACTGATCAGTGTGGCCCGCTATACCAAGTCTGGGGCTTTTTACGACTGTTCTGTTTTTTTTAATCTATTTTCTATTTCCTTTCCAGATCTTGGGTATTCTTTGAATTTGTTTTGGACATTTATTGTTTATATAGGTCTTGTAATAAACGGTGTACTTTTGTCAATACTGTCGACATTTTTTTAATTTGGGAAGAACAATTTTTTGGTATACACAATGAACTTCTTAGTATGCGATTTTTTTGTAAATACACACTAAATATTATTATATAATAAACGATGAGCAATTTTTTTATACGATGAACTTTTTTAAATATATATTGAATTTTTATAAAACACATACTCCTACTAGAATTTTTTCTAAAATATATTTTCCTATTTTAATAGATTTTTGAAATATCCTGTTTCTAAAAAAAACAACATACGGATTTTTGGTGAAAAAATGGCTAGAAAGTTGTATCAAATTATCCAATCAAAGTGCTTTGCAGACATAAGTTGTTAGCAGATATATTCAAGTATTCAAAAACATGCAAGTTGAAAGCATATGACAACCAACAAGTGTGTCCAAACTCCAAACTATTGGAACTAGTTTTGCAAGAACGTTGAAAGGCTACACAATGTTTTGTCGAAGGATGAAACGGACGATCTATCACCTTCAACCAAAAAATGGCAGAAAATTAAACTCAAGGGTAAAGTTTACCCGACACAATTAATCATTTACCCTCCTCTTTTGTGAACATAGCCACAATCCGCCACATAAACAAAGAGCTAATTGCACGTTGGTATCATAACTGGGGCACCTCTAGTGAGCAGGATCCTGGGCTCACCGTGATGTTCCTATTAGGGTGAAGCGTTAGTCTTATTACGACGAAAGAAAAGGCATATCGAGCTGTTCCATGCATTTTTTAACAAAATGAACACCGAGTTTTTTGCATGTAGGCATATCGAGATGTAGTATGCAGAGTTTAGTTGACGTTGCATCACATTGTATGGATTTGAGAATTTGTTAATGAAGTACCCGGCTGTGCGTCGCTCATAACAAACCAGACCCCCGCGTCGCTCATACTGGCGGCTCGGGGGAACCTAGTCCCGTCAGCCGCGGGCCCTCCCGTCAAGCACCTCCCCCTCGCTGCTACTGAGGGTCTCTGTCGGGCGAAGCCCAGGCAGTGCCGGCGGCGGCAGGGCCTTCCATGGGCGCAGATCCTCTCCTTCCCTTGCGGCGACACTGCTCCAATCCGGCGGCGGCGTGGTTCCGATCTGGTGGCGGCGAGGCTCCAATCTGGTGGCGGCGGCCCTGCTCGATGACGGCTGTGGTAGGGCACTCCGCTCGGTGGTGTGCCCCGGCTTGCAGTGATGGCCTGGACTGTTGATCCCTCCGATCTGACCTGGGTGGGTTGGTCGAACTCGGCCCAAAGCTGCGGTCGGCCGTGTGCCTCGTCGACTGATGCGGCCTGGGGTTCTAGTCGACAGGCTCAGGCCATGGATGTCGGCAGACATGTGGCGGTGGGCTGGATCGGGGCGGCGTGGGGGCCTGCTACCCTGAAAATAATGGTGGTTGTCCCCGTGCTCTTTTCGCATCATGGTAATGTCCTACATGATCGATCCTCCTTGATTTGGTCATCGACGTGTTCCGGAACTGCTGTCGGAGATCCTGCCTAAGATATCTCGATCAGATAGTATTTGGCCGTGCACGCCATATAAGCCCGCAAGGTTCCATGACGGCGTGGCGCGAAGCTCTATTGTTTGTTGACACCACGGGACATGTCGTCTTCTCGATTTCTATGGTGTAGACAGTTGTGGAAAAGGTCATGGCGGCTGAGATCGGAGGATCAGTTAGACAGATGGAGTGTTCGAGGTGATGGAGTCAGCCAGGTGTTTGTAACTCTCAGTAGTAGCAGTGTCAAGTAGGGGTGGCAGCACCGGAGCAATTCATTTTGGGTGGTGCTCCTAGGGTACCGAGCTGTGACTTTCAGGGTGAAAACCTAAGGTTTAGCCTTCATTGGTTGTGACTGGCAATTGCCTTGCTGATGGAATTTTTGACAGCTCGGACTTCTCCAGGGTGAAAACCTAAGATTTTGGATCGGGCAACTATGGTGCTTGTGCGCTATTTCCTTCTTGGACACGTTGCTTTTGGAGACCTTTTATGTTTTCCGAGTATTGTAGTTGGTGGTGGTTTGTGTGCGACTGCTGGGAGAAGTCGATCGCTATGGTGGGACCTTTGTTTTTTTTCTTTCTCTTTTCTTTTATTTGGCGGCGTGCATCCTGGATGTCATTGCGACATGTTGTACATGTAGAGGCTGGGTGTAATTGGTATTTACGTGATATTAATATATTCCCCTTTTAAAAAAATTATCCGGTTGTGGACTAGTACATTTGTGAGGTGACTAGTCCTTGTGTTGCAGTCGAGCCATCACTTGGTCCATGGTGCATCGTTTCTTCAAGAAGATGAGCTTGTTCCTTTCCTTTCGTTAGGTCAACCAAACGGAAATAGTGGCAGTCCTCCAAACCGCCTTGTCATGCATCTGCAACAAAGCCACCTTATGTTGCCACCGTTGCCTCAGAGAGCCAAACGCCATCAGTGGCATATTACGAAAAGTAGAGAGCATATTTACAGTCACATTTCTCCATACGGTCTAGGAGAAAGAGCAGAGATCGTCAGCTTCTTCTTGGTGTCCGCAGAGCGCACATTTGGGATTGCAAATAATATGTTTTTTAGTCTTGTGAGATGTCACACACCAGCCACACACAACAAGCTATGTAAAAATCTTAGTTCGAAGAAGCCTCATTGGCCATTTAGATCAAAGAAACATCCTCGCTATGGACCTACTCCTCCAATGATGTGCAAATCTTGCCATGAATATGCCGTCAGTCGTCCATCTCCAACACAACAAATTGTGTGCGTCCGCATGAAGCATGACACCATGTGTGGTTTCCAAAGTTCACATAACTCATGTGGGGGTCTAGGATGTAGGATTGCTCCATGTCACATTTTCCCATTTCTAGACCCCCACATTTGCCCATTTATAGACACCTGACCCATTTGTCACCAGCGATGAGGATTTGGCTCGACACACCTTGCCCATTTATCAGGAGTGAGGACTAGTGTCATGGACGGAGACTCGCCTGGTAGAGTGTGCAACTGACATTGGAAGGACAACAATGCAAATCCACTGACATTGGAAAAATGTACAAGTACGTCGGGTAGAACTCCCAAACGAATTCCTGATGCATCCTATTCCTATAGATCGCATCTTGCTACTATTTTGACATCGTGCATTTTTGTGCTACTTCTCCCTCAAATAATGACACTTTTGTTTCTCTTCATAGCCATTTGAATGGAAGGTTCTAGCTAGCAGTATACATACATGATTCAGATAAGTGAGTAACTCGGACTTCAGTGCTTTACCTACTATGACTAGAGCGGCATGTGCAAAAGAGCTGAGCTGACAACATTTATGCACAAGACTTCCATATTTCCGCTCATGAAGAGGAGATGTATGCTAGTACTATGGGCATGTTCCCATCTTCATTTCAGCAAATACGACATGCATTTGTAGATTAACTTCATAAATCAAATTGGTCAGCTTGGTAGTGTTGCTCATAGTACATAACATAAATGAATGAAAATACATAACCAATATATAAGTCATCAAGTCACTACTACCATCTCTAGGACAGGGAACCACATCGTGTAGTTCATCTCTCGTTCCATCAAAACCTGTACCAATGTGAGCCATCAGCCACATTCAGTAGGTGAAGCAGTTGAGGCCGCAACACCTCATCAGCACGCTCCTCAGCCACGTCCTACCCTTCTGCAATGAAACAAGATAATTAAGCATTGATAAAAAAACTATAAACATTAGCGGTATTAGAAAACTCATAAAGTTGTGGAGCAAATTTCTAGTAGTTAACTGAAAATGTAATCCATACTATTCCCACCGATCCAAAATAAGTGTTGTGGTTTAATTTATTTTGGATCGGAGGGAGTACTATTTACTGTCAGACAAACCGACGAGTGAAGGAGTATTTTCAGTTAATTTGTTGCAAAACTGAAGCCATACGCCCATCACTTCAGTTACGGGTCGTAGTTTTTTAATCCTTTTCAGCAAAAAAAAAAGTCTGTGTAGGATTGGTGTTCTTGTGTTGTGAAAGTTACAATCCTGAAGTGCATATATGACAATCAATCAATTTTTTTTAAACAAATCAATTTCTTTCTTGAGTTGAAAACTTCCCGAAACATGCAATGCAACCATCATACTAGGCAGACAATTATTTACATACCCGTAGTGGCTTGCCGCATAGCATGTCCGGTGGGACCTCGTACAGGTCGTCGTCAACAGCCTTGACCGCTGCAAAAGAGAAGAGTTCCATTGCGTCATGGGGCCCTGAGTCATCCACCCAGGTTTGCCTCGGCACCTTGTGTTGAGTCCTTCCCCATGGCGATGACGCCACTGTCGTAACCAATGAATTCCTGCTTGAGTGATTTGTGTGCCGTGACAGGCTCGAAGCACTGGTTGACGACGGCCGCCGTCCAGCCACCGGCGTCGCCATCGCCGTTGTTGTTCCACTCTCCCAACGCTGGCCTCGCTCTCTGCACACACGTACATAATTAGTAGTCGTCAAGCTAGAGACCACCGGAGCCAACACAGAAGATACATACGCCAACAGTACACCGTACTCCCGCTGGCAACTCGTTCGCATTCGGATTGGACAGAAACAAATGCCTTGACGCATGCCAGTGTCCAGTGTGGTGTGCTTGGCTAGAGTAATTGACAAAAAACTACCACATTTCACGCATCCGTCCCACAGAATTATCACATTTTGAAAACTGACCAAAAACTTCAGATGAGTGCTAATTTCGTGACAAAAAACTACCAGGTCGAGTTAAAGACCGATTTAACCGTTTTAAACCCCTTTCTGACAGAGCTGGCCCACCTGTCGGGGCTGACGTGGCGGGAAAGTCAACTCCATTTATTTTTTACCGTTAAGTTGACCGTTATGACAGGTGGACCCCACACGTCAGCATCACCTTCTTCCTCCACCATGCCCCTGCCTCTCGTCTTCTCCAGGAAGCTAGCCAGGAGCAGCCGCTCGAGGTCCGCCTCGGGGAATGCCTCTCGTCTTCTCCAGGAAGCCAGCCGGGAGCAGCTGCTCGAGGTCCGGCTCGGCGAATGCCTCTCGTCTTCTCCAGGAAGCCGGCCGGGAGCAGCCGCTCGAGGTCCGGCTCGGGGAACTCCCTCTGTTCCTCCGGCGGGCTCCTCACCGCCCACAGGAACCGGTGCCCGGAGCTCTCTAGCCCGCGAGCGATCTACTTCAGCTGCGCCGCCGAGAAGGAGTGCGTCGGCGGGGGCCGGCAGCGCGCGCAGGAAGGCCCGGAGCGCGGGGTTGGCGAGGCGGAGCGTGTCGTGGGCGCGCCTGACCGGGTGCGCGGCGGGGTCCGGGCTGGGACGGACCGGGAGGAGGCAGAAGGCGATGGAAGGGTTGGCCGCGGCGAGTCGGGCCACGGCGGCGGCCGAGGTGGCGTCGCCGTCCGGCGGGTCGACGACGGCGAGGACGCCGCTGGGAGGCAGAGCCGACCGGAGCTAGTTCACCTGGCGCTCGTGTTGGGTCCGACGTGGTGTAAAGCGAGCAGGCGGCCGGAGCTCCCCAGTTTCCGTCTCATGCACAAGAGGTGTTTGTTGAAATGCCAAAGAGAGAAAGGAGGGGAGGAAGAAAAAGGTTGATGATGACGTGTGGGTCCCACCTATCATAACGGTTAACTTGACGGTCAAAATAAACAGAGTTGACTTTGCTGTCGGTCCCACATGTCATAAACAGGTTTAAAATCATAAAAAACGGTCATCAATTTGACCTGCTAGTTTTTTGTCACGAAATTAGCACTAATCTGGAGTTTTTGGTCAGTTTTTAAAATGTGGTAGTTCTGTGGGACGGATACGTAAAATGTGGTAGTTTTTTGTCAATTACTCGCTTGGCTAGGAATGCAATGTGGGGCCCGCACAAAAGAAGGAGCTCTGTACTATGCATGCACCGGTTTGCACTAGTCAGAGGACAGCTGGATTTGATTGACAAGAGAGTGTGCTTTGTGCTGCAAGCCTACCAGCCATCTTAGCTAGCAAGGATCCACTGTATTCAAGATTTGCCAGCCATGGCCGCGGATGCAAATGAAGTTGGAGTAGGCTAAGACATGGCTGCTCGGGTGAAATGGAACCTTACATCTAAACTCTACTACTCCAGTATAGTATCGTAGTGTGTGGATCGAATGAATACGCACCTTGTAGGGTCTGTGTGCGGGGAAAGAGATGTGCATCGCAGATTCAAAGCGCTGGGCGAGTACGGACCACTAGTAGGGATGTAAACCAGGTCCCGTTTAATCCCGTTTAAAGTTCACTTTTGATATGATAGTTCAAAATGGTTTTTTATTTGTTTGAGGAAAATGAACTATCAAGCTAGCAAAAACCAACTAAAAACGGGATTTCGGACGTCATTTATTTACCACTTACGTCCCTAACCAGTCGTTGCCGTTGCCGTAGTTCCCCGAATGCCGGTATCCCCCGGTACCCCCTCGCATCTTGTGAAATACAGATACATTAGCCATGGCAAGCCAAATGAACGCAACGGCAAGCAACATCATCATGATCAGCTCTTGATACGGAAGCCATGCATACCTCCATTGGCTTGGCCGGCGATTGTGAGATGGACCCCCAATAGCTCGGCTTGGCAAGGACACAAGACAAGAGTGAAGAATCTCTGAGTGATAGAAGAGAGGTATTGACACAGGGAAGGGCGGTGGCCGTATCGCTGAATTTGTAGGGAAGAGTGTGTGGTGTGCTTAGGAAGTAAGACAGCCGACTTTGAGAGGGAAAACTTGGGGCGGAGGGCAAGGCAAGGACGCGCTAGCTGGCTCTGAACGTACTGTACGTGTTCTAGTCAGGCTGTTCTCGGGCCATCTGTATAAGTTGGTGTGTCAATGGAGGAGGTACATGGAGCAGAGGCAAGACAAGGACGCGCTAGCTTGTTCTGGTTGGGCTGATCTTGGGCCATCTTGGGTGACGTGAAGTTGTGTGTAACAAAGGAAGGGTCTCCCTCTTCGATTTCCATTAACACAAACCATATGTTCGATAACATGGACCCAGCCAAACCACTAAGGCTACCAGGACATCTAAATCAACAATTCAGGGCATCTCCAAGTTAACGGCGAACCTCAAACCACCCGCATACATCCGGAGCACAGAAGTCATCCAACGCGGTCCTGTATCGGTCAGTTGGGTGTCCGGACGTGTTTTCTCCCGCAAACCAGACACAAACGTGCGATGCCTTTGCAAGCGATCGGACCGCTGCCATGTCCTGGCGACCCAAATTCCCTCCCTCGCCCCTTCCGTGCTTTCCATCCCATGCGTCGCGCCGCGTTCATGCTGGCCTAGAGCATGCAGCGGTCGGTATTGATGTCCGCTATTTGATCGGATGGGAGGGCGGCGCAGACAGACACGACTTTTCACTATCGGCATTGAACGGGCGCGCCGGCCGAGACAGCGCCGCCCACTGCTCGCCCGGCTGAATACGCCTCCTCGCCGCATTCAAATGGCCGCAGACTGTGCACATTCCCGCATTAAGACCAACACTTGTGCCGAGAAATCTAGTCCGGCCACACGTCCGTTTGCGACCCCCCCCCCCTCCCCCCCGCGGGCTATTTAGACGCTGCCAAACATCCTTTTTTGCGATCCTTTGGCGGCTTTCAACATTTTGCGATTTGGTGTTCTAAGCACATTTTTGGATATAACTCGACACAGTGTTTAAATACATATGCATGTGCTCTGAGTATCTGTTGATTTTAGTTCACAAAAAGGAAAAAATTCAGCCCAAAATCAGCAAGAAAACATCCCCATTTGTTGCATGCAAGCGTGTACATGTGAGTAGGGAGTATTGCAAAATAAAAATTGCCGTGAGCTATACTATTCTATAGGCGCACGTACACAAAATTTCAGATTTTTCTGAACCATAAAAATCAGTTTTTTTAACTTGAAAAAGAAAGGGGTTTCACAGTGTTCGTGCTCCAAAGTGATTTTTCGCTGTCTCACGGCTATTTCGGCCAGGTTTAAGATTAGTTGAACCTAGTGCACCTACTATAAACTAGGAGTCTTGCTCGTACATGAAAATAAAAGGCATGACCTATATGCAGGGAAATTCCATCTGCACCGTGCATAGTGCAACAATTTCTCCCCCACAGAAACATCGTGCATTGATGCTCACACGGCCTTCTTCCAGGAGATCCAGATGATGAGGATCTGGCTAGTAGTAGTGAATCCCCATGCGAGATGTGAGATTGCACAACTGATGAGATTAGAGTTCAAGTTGATTTTCAATAGACAAATGTAACGATATGTGCAGTAGAACTTCCATACGAATTCCTGCTGCATCCTATTCCTATAGATCACATCTTGCTACTATTTTGACACCATGCATCTTTGTGCTGCTCCACTACTCGACATGATCGACGATGCCAGTGTTCCACTTTCCTGTCATGTGTGATGTGCAACCAGGGACGCGTCGACATTGTCGTCAATAACGTCGGGATCGGGCAATCGGATGCAGCCTCCCACAAGCACAATAGACATGCAAGGGTCCTGGCCGGTAGGCCAGAATTTCCTGTTCGCTCTCTTTCCCTTCCACCGCCAGGACAAGGAGCAATGGAGGATTCCCGTCTGCCACCTCCACATCTCTTCACACTCCTCCGTACCAGCAGCCTGCCGGGCTCACGCTTCGGCGACGAGCACCATATGGAGGCAGAAACCCAGGACACAACTGTCATGGTCAAATGAACCAAGTCATGCAAGTTCAGCCGGAGGTGCCGACGGCGTGCTCCTAGCTGATGTTGCCTAGTCGGACGATGAGGTAATTCCGGTGGCGAAAGTGCAGGCGTCTGTTGGAAATATACCCTAGAGGCAATACTATTGTATTATTATATTTCCGTGTTCATAATTAAAGAGTTTAGATTTCATGTCATAACTTCTATAATACTAGAAGAGGTAAATACACCAGAGGTCTTAGAACTTACGTGCGGCGGTCACTTTGATGCACAAAGTTGTAAAATACGTGTTTGTGGTCACTAAACTTACGAGGCCGTTCAAATACAGTCACTCTCACCGTACGCATGCGTATCCGTAGACGCCAGCATGACACGGGCCCGCTGTCAGCCATCGTAATTGCTCTTGTATGATAGATTTGTAGAAAAGCCTGCAGTTCTTTTTTTATTTACATAGGAACCCCTAAAATAAGAAAAATAGTGGGGCGGCGGGGTTCCATACTTGGACGTACTGCTAAGTGGCACGATTGAACAACCACCACGCCAACAGTATCATGTGTTTACTTTGCACTACTATATTAAAATGTATATCCTATCCGGATGGACCCAAAAAGTGATAATGAAGAAATTTATGTCTTCTAATAATAAGAATGCAAAGTGCAACCGGTGGGTTCGAACCTGTGACATGGAGATTCACTCGCGCATAAGCCAACCACCAAGCAACTTCGACATGTGATGTAATTTAGAGATAGACAATGTATATGTTTTTATCACTCTTGTTCTCTGTAAGTATGTGCCATTTTAAAAAATGTTTAAACATTGTAAAAAATGTTCGTGTAATTCAAAATATGTTCATGCAATAGAAAAACTACGCGAACAGTTTTTTGAACCATGCGAGCATAATTGTACATTGTGTAAAACTCACAATTTTTTTGAAATGTGTCAACATTTTTTAAATGCAATGTACATTTCTTAATTTACATGAATAGTTTTCACAGTGTTTAAACATTTTTATAAATGCCATGTAGTTTTTTTAATGCATGTACATATTTTGAATTGCACAAACAATATTATTTGAAAATAATACATGAACAATTTTTTCTGATCCACGAATTTCTCAAATAAAACGAATAGGTGTTATTATGAATATTTAAAAACTATTTGTGTTATTATTATGCAAACATTTTTATAATTCATAAGTATTATTTTAGAATAATACATGAAAATTATTTGAAATTATCTTATTAATGGCATTATAATTTGCATACTACCTACAAATTTCTGAAAAATAAACAAGTGCAAAATGGGTCGCCGGACCACAGCCCATTTCTGTTCCATGAGCGCTTCCGTTTTTGTACATTAATCTTAGTTACTCTTAATAGCTGTCTACAGATGTGTGGCGCAGTTTGTGTGACCTGCATTGTACTAGCATTAGGTCGGGGTTCGAGATCTGGCAGTTAAACTTTTCGTCCCATCAATTGTTGATTTTTTATTTTGCATAGAAGAAGAAGAAGAAGAAGAAGAAGAAGAAGGGATTTTGTGCAAAAATGCGTCCATGTGTCATTGACAGCGGGCCCATGCCATGCTGGCATCGACGGATACGCTCGCGTACAGAGAGAGCGACTGTATTTGAACAGTCTCGCAAGTTTATTGACCACAAACACGTATTTTGCAACTTTGTGCACCAAAGTGACCGCCGCGTGCAAGTTCTAAGACCTCTGGTGTATTTGCCTCATACTAGAATATGTGATTCAGTGGAAACTCATATGCATGTGCAGAATGATAAAATGTAAAGAATAGGTTACCGGTCTTGCCTCCAAGACTAGCTCATGTGTTGTTGGTGATCATGATTTTCGGATCTTAAAATATCGTTAAGTGTAACAATAATCCTAAAACAACATTGAGAGCATACCGTTAGAAGAACGATCATATTGAATCGACCCAAACTTGTTTGTTATTGTTGGGGAACGTAGCATAAATTTAAAATTTTCCTACGTGTCACCAAGATCTATCTATGGAGTCATCTAGCAACGAGGGAGGAGTGGATCTACATACCCTTGTAGATCGCGCGCGGAAGCGTTCAAGAGAACGGGGTTGATGGAGTCGTACTCGTCGTGATCCAAATCACCGATGATCCTAGCGCCGAACGGACGGCACCTCCGCGTTCAACACACGTACGGAGCAGCGACGTCTCCTCCTTCTTGATCCAGCAAGGGGGGAGGAGAGGTTGATGGAGATCCAGCAGCACGACGGCGTGGTGGTGGAAGTAGCGGGATTCCAACAGGGCTTCGCCAAGCGCTGCGGGAGGAGGGAGATGTGTCATGGGAGGGAGAGGGAGGCGCCAGGGCTTAGGTTTTGGGTTTCCCTCCCTTCCCCTCCACTATATATAGGGCCAAGGGAGAGGGGGAGGGCGCAGCCTTGCCCCTTCCTCCAAGGAAGGGTGCGTCCAAGGGGGGGAGGAGTCCATCCTCCCCAAGGCACCTCGGAGGTGCCTTCCCCCTTTAGGACTCTCCCCTCCTCTTGTCCCTTTGGCGCATGGGCCTCTAGGGGCTGGTGCCCTTGGCCCATGTAGGCCAAGGCGCACCCCCTACAGCCCATGTGGCCCCCCGGGGCAGGTGGCCCCACCCGGTGGACCCCCGGGACCCTTCCGGTGGTCCCGGTACAATACCGGTGACCCCGAAACTTGTCCCGATGGCCGAAATAGCACTTCCTATATATAATTCTTTACCTCTGGACCATTCCGGAACTCCTCGTGACGTCCGGGATCTCATCCGGGACTCCGAACAACTTTCGGGTTACCGCATACTAATATCTCTATAACCCTAGCGTCACCGAACCTTAAGTGTGTAGACCCTACGGGTTCGGGAGACATGCAGACATGACCGAGATGACTCTCCGGTCAATAACCAACAGCGGGATCTGGATACCCATGATGGCTCCCACATGTTCCACGATGATCTCATCGGATGAACCACGATGTCAAGGACTTAATCAATCCCGTATACAATTCCCTTTGTCTATCGGTATGTTACTTGCCCGAGATTCGATCGTCGGTATCCAATACCTAGATCAATCTCGTTACTGGCAAGTCTCTTTACTCGTTCCGTAACACATCATCCCGTGATCAACTCCTTGGTCACATTGCGCATATGATGATGTCCTACCGAGTGGGCCCAGAGATACCTCTCCGCTTACACGGAGTGACAAATCCCAGTCTCGATTCGTGCCAACCCAACAGACACTTTCGGAGATACCTGTAATGCACCTTTATAGTCACCCAGTTACGTTGTGACGTTTGATACACCCAAAGCATTCCTACGGTATCCGGGAGTTGCACAATCTCATGGTCTAAGGAAATGATACTTGACATTAGAAAAGCTATAGCATACGAACTGTACGATCTTTGTGCTAGGCTTAGGATTGGGTCTTGTCCATCACATCATTCTCCTAATGATGTGATCCCGTTATCAACGACATTCAATGTCCATGGTTAGGAAACCGTAACCATCTATTGATCAACGAGCTAGTCAACTAGAGGCTTACTAGGGACATGGTGTTGTCTATGTATCCACACATGTATCTGAGTTTCCTATCAATACAATTATAGCATGGATAATAAACGATTATCATGAACAAGGAAATATAATAATAACTAATTTATTATTGCCTCCAGGGCATATTTCCAACAGTCTCCCACTTGCACTAGAGTCAATAATCTAGTTCACATCGATATGTGATTAATACTCAAGGTCACATCCCCATGTGACTAACACCCAAAGAGTTTACTAGAGTCAATAATCTAGTTCACATTTACCATGTGATTAACACTCGATGAGTTCTGGGTTTGATCATGTTATGCTTGTGAGAGAGGTTATAGTCAACGGGTCTGAACCTTTCAGATCCGTGTGTGCTTTACAAATCTCTATGTCATCTCCTAGATGCAGCTACCACGCTCTATTTGGAGCTATTCCAAATAACTGTTCTACTATACGAATCCAGTTTACTACTCAGAATAATCTGGATTAGTGTCAAAGTTTGCATCGGCGTATCCCTTTACGACGAACTCTTTTACCACCTCCATAATCGAGAAAATTCCTTAGTCCACTAGTTACTAAGGATAACTTTGACCGCTGTCCTGTGATCCATTCTTAGATCACTCTTGTACCCCTTGACTGACTCATGGCAAGGCACATTTCAGGTGCGGTACGCAGCATAGCATACTGTAGGGCATATGTCTTAAGCATAGGGGACGACCTTCGTCCTTTCTCTCTATTCTGCCGTGGTCGAGCTTTAAGTCTTAACTTCATACCTTACAACTCAGGCAAGAACTCCTTCTTTGACTGATCCATCTTGAACACCTTCAAGATCATGTCAAGGTATGTGCTCATTTGAAAGTACCATTAAGCGTTTTGATCTATCCTTATAGATCTTGATGCTCAATGTTCAAGTAGCTTAATCCAGGCTTTCCATTGAAAAAACACTTTCCAAGTAACCCTATATGCTTTTCAGAAATTCTACGTCATTTCTGATCAACAATATGTCAACATATATTTATCAGAAATTCTATAGTGCTCCCACTCACTTCTTTGGAAATACAAGTTTCTCATAAACTTTGTATACACCAAAAATCTTTGATCATCTCATCAAAGCATACATTCCAACTCCGAGATGCTTACTCCAGTCCTCAGAAGGATTGCTGGAGCTTTGCATACTTATTAGCATCTTTCAGGATTGACAAAACCTTCCGGTTGTATCACATACAACCTTTCCTCAAGAAAATCGTTGAGAAAACAAGGTTTTTTGACATCCTATCTGCAAGATTTCATAAACAATACAGTAATCGCTAATATAATTCCAACAGACTCTTAGCATCGCTACGAGTGAAAAAGTCTCATCGTAGTCAACTCCTTGAACTTGTCGGAAAACATCTTAATGACAAGTCGAGCTTTCTTGATGGTGATACTTACCATCATTGTCCGTCTTCCTTTTAAAATCCATCTGTACTCAACAGCCTTACGACCATCGAGCCGTTCTGCCAAAGTCTATACTTTGTTTTCATACATGGATCTGTTGGAAATATGCCCTAGAGGCAATAATAAATTGGTTATTATTATATTTCCTTGTTCATGATAATCGTTTATTATCCATGCTATAATTGTATTGATAGGAAACTCAGATACATGTGTGGATACATAGACAACACCATGTCCCTAGTAAGCCTCTAGTTGACTAGCTCGTTGATCAATAGATGGTTACGGTTTCCTAACCATGGACATTGAATGTCGTTGATAACGGGATCACATCATTAGGAGAATGATGTGATGGACAAGACCCAATCCTAAGCCTAGCACAAAGAATCGTGTAGTTCGTATGCTAAAGCTTTTCTAATGTCAAGTACCATTTCCTTAGACCATGAGATTGTGCAACTCCCGGATACCGTAGGAATGCTTTGGGTGTATCAACGTCACAACGTAACTGGGTGGCTATAAAGGTGCATTACAGGTATCTCCGAAAGTGTCTGTTGGGTTGGCACGAATCGAGACTGGGATTTGTCACTCCGTGTAAGCGGAGAGGTATCTCTGGGCCCACTCGGTAGGACATCATCATAATCGCGTGACCAAGGAGTTGATCACGGGATGATGTGTTACGGAACGAGTAAAGAGACTTGCCGGTAACGAGATTGAACAAGGTATTGGATACCGACGATCGAATCTCGGGCAAGTAACATACCGCTAGACAAAGGGAATTGTATACGGGATTGATTAAGTCCTTGACATCGTGGTTCATCCGATGAGATCATCGTGGAACATGTGGGAGCCAACATGGGTATCCAGATCCCGCTGTTGGTTATTGACCGGAGAGTCATCTCGGTCATGTCTGCATGTCTCCCGAACCCGTAGGGTCTACACACTTAAGGTTCGGTGACGCTAGGGTTAAGATATTAGTATGCGGTAACCCGAAAGTGTTCGGAGTCCCGGATGAGATCCCGAACATCATGAGGAGTTCCGGAATGGTCCGGAGGTAAAGAATTATATATAGGAAGTGCTATTTCGGCCATCGGGACAAGTTTCGGGGTCACCGGTATTGTACCGGGACAATCGGAAGGGTCCCGGGGGTCCATCGGGTGGGGCCACCTGCCCCGCGGGGGCCACATGGGCTGTAGGGGGTGTGCCTTGGCCTATATGGGCCAAGGGCACCAGCCCCAAGAGGCCCATGCGCCAAGAGAGAGGAAAAAGGGGAGAGTCCTAAAGGGGGAAGGCACCTCCGAGGTGCCTTGGGGAGGATGGACTCCTCCCCACCCTTGGCCGCACCCTTCCTTGGAGGAAGGGGCAAGGGCTGCGCCTCCCCCTCTCCCTTGGCCCTATATATAGTGGGGAAAAGGAGGAGCAAACCAATCCAAGGCCTGGCGCCTCCCTCTCCCTCCCGTGACACATCTTCTTCCTCCCGCAGCGCTTAGCGAAGCCCTGTTGGAATCCCGCTACTTCCACCACGTCGTCGTGCTGCTGGATCTCCATCAACCTCTCCCTCCTCCTTGCTGGATCAAGGCATGGGAGACGTCTCCCTTCCGTACGTGTGTTGAACGCGGAGGTGCCGTCCGTTCGGCGCTAGGATCATCGGTGATTTGAATCACGACGAGTACGACTCCATCAACCCCGTTCTCTTGAACGCTTCCGCGCGCGATCTACAAGGGTATGTAGATCCAATCCTCCCTCGTTGCTAGATGACTCCATAGATTGATCTTGGTGACACGTAGGAAAATTTTGAATTTATGCTATGTTCCCCAACAGTGGCATCATGAGCTAGGTCTATTGCGTAGATTCTATGCATGAGTAGAACACAAAGTAGTTGTGGGCGTTGATTTTGTTCAATATGCTTTCCGTTACTAGTCTTATCTTGATTCGGCGGCATCGTGGGATGAAGCGGTCCGGACCAACCTTACACGTACTCTTACGTGAGACCGGTTCCACCGACAAACATGCACTAGTTGCATAAGGTGGCTAGCGGGTGTCTGTCTCTCCTACTTTAGTCGGATCGGATTCGATGAACAGGGTCCTTATGAAGGGTAAATAGCAATTGGCATATCACGTTGTGGTCTTTGCGTAGGTAAGAAACGTTCTTGCTAGAAACCCATAGCAGCCACGTAAAACATGCAAACAACAATTAGAGGACGTCTAACTTGTTTTTGCAGGGTATGCTATGTGATGTGATATGGCCAAAAGGATGTGATGAATGTTATATGTAATGTATGAGATTGATCATGTTCTTGTCAAGGGAATCACGACTTGCATGTCGATGACGAGACAACTTCAAGAAGACACGATGATGGAGATCATGATGATGGAGATCATGGTGTCATACCGGTGACAAGATGATCATGGAGCCCCAAGATGGAGATCAAAGGAGCTATATGATATTGGCCATATCATGTCACTATTATTTGATTGCATATGATGTTTATCATATTTATACATCTTATTTGCTTAGTACGACGGTAGTAAATAAGATGATCCCTCATTAAAATTTCAAGAAGTGTTCTCCCCTAACTGTGCACCGTTGCTACAGTTCGTCGCTTCGAAGCATCATGTGTTAATCGGGTGTGATAGATCCTTTCGTTCACATACAACGGGTGTAAGCAAGATTTACACATGCAAAAACACTTAGGGTTAACTTGACGAGCCTAGCATGTGAAGACATGGCCTCGGAACACAGAGACCGAAAGGTCAAGCATGAGTCGTATAGAAGATACGATCAACATGAAGATGTTCACCGACGTTGACTAGTCCGTCTCACGTGTTAATCGGACACGGCCTAGTTCACTCGGATCATGTAATCGCTTAGATGACTAGAGGGATGTCTATCTAAGTGGGAGTTCATACGATGAACTTAATTATCCTGAACATAGTCAAAAAGGATTTTGCAAATTATGTCGTAGCTCGCGTTTCAGTTCTACTGTTTAGATATGTTCCTAGAGAAAAATTAGTTGAAAGTTGATAGTAGCAATTATGTGGACTAGGTCCGTAGACTGAGGATTGTCCTCATTGCTTCTTAGAAGGCTTATGTCCTTAATGCACCGCTCAGTGTGCTGAACCTCGAACGTTGTCTGTGGATGTTGCGAACATCTGACATACACGTTTTGATAACTACGTGATAGTTCAGTTAAACGGTTTAGAGTTGAGGCACCACAGACGTTTTTTGAAACGTCACGAAACATATGAGATGTTTTGAGGGCTGAAATTGGGATTTCAGGCTCGTGCCCACGTCAAGAGGTATAAGACCTCCGACGATTTTCTTAGCCTGCGAACTAAGGGAGAAAAGCTCAATTGTTGAGCTTGTGCTCAGATTGTCTGAGTACAACAATCACTTGAATCAAGTGGGAGTTAATCTTCCAGATGAGATAGTGATGTTTCTCCGAAGTTATTACCACCAAGCTGCTTGAGCTTCGTGATGAACTATGATATATCAGGGACATATATGATGATCCTTGAGATATCCGCGATGTTTGACACCGCGAAAGTAGAAATCAAGAAGGAGCATCAATTGTTGATGGTTGGTGAAACCACTAGTTTCAAGAAGGGCAAGGGCAAGAAGGGATACTTCATGAAACGGCAATTCAGCTGCTGCTCTAGTGAAGAAACCCAAGGTTGAACCCAAACCCGAGACTAAGTGCTTCTGTAATAAGGGGAACAACCACTGGAGCAGAATTACCCTAGATACTTGGTAGATTAGAAGGCTGGCAAGGTCGATAGAAGTATATTGGATATACATTGTGTTGATGTGTACTTTACTAGTACTCCTAGTAGCACCAGGGTATTAGATACCGGTTCGGTTGCTAAGTGTTAGTAACTCGAAATAAAAGCTACGGAATAAATGGAGACTAGCTAAAGGTGAGCTGACGATATGTGTTGGAAGTATTTCCAATGTTGATATGATCAAGAATCGCACGCTCCCTCTACCATCGAGATTGGTGTTTGCGTTGAGCATAGACATGATTGGATTATGTCTATCGCAATACGGTTATTCATTTAAGGAGAATAATGGTTACTCTGTTTATTTGAATAATACCTTCAATGGTCTTACACCTGAAATGAATGGTTTATTGAATCTCGATCGTAGTGATACACATGTTCATGCCAAAAGATAGTAATGATAGTACCACCTACTTGTGGCACAGCCACGTAAGTCATATCGGTATAAAACGCATGAAGAAGCTCCATGTTGATGGATCTTTGGACTCACTCATTTTTGAAAAGTTTGAGGCATGCGAACCATGTCTATTGGTGTATATGCATGAAGAAACTCCATGCAAATGGACCATTTTGTACTCGCTTGATTTTGAATCACTTGAGACATGCAAATCATACCACATGGGCAAGATGACTGAAAGCCTCGTTTCAGTAAAATGGAACAAGAAAGGAAATTGTTGGAAGTAATACATTTTGATGTGTGCAGTCCAATGAGTGCTGAGGCATGTAGTGGATATCGTTATGTTCTTTCTTCACAGATGATTTGAGTAGATGTTGAGTACATTTACTTGATGAATCACGAGTCTGAATTATTGAAAGGTTCAAGTAATTTCAGGATGAAGTTGAAAGATCGTCGTGACAAGAGGATAAAATATCTATGATGTGATCATGGACATGAATATCTGAATTACGAGTTTGGCATAGAATTAAGACATTGTGGAAATTGTTTCACAACTGATACAGCCTGGAACACCATAGTGTGATGGTGTGTCCGAACATCATAACAGCACCCTATTAGATATGATGCATACCATGATGTCTCTTATCGAATTACCACAATAGTTTATGGGTTAGGCATTAGAGACAACCACATTCACTTTAAATAGGGCACCACGTAATTCTGATGATATGACACCGTATGAACTATGGTTTAGAGAAACCTAAGCTGTCATTTCTTAAAAGTTTGGGGCTGCGACGCTTATGTGAAAAAGTTTCAGGCTGATAAGCTCGAACCCAAAGCGGATAAATGCATCTTCATAGGACACCCAAAACAGTTGGGTATACCTCCTGTCTCAGATCCGAAAGCAATAAAGGATTGTTTCTAGAATCGGGTCCTTTCTCGAGGAAAAGTTTCTCTCGAAAGAATTGAGTGGGAGGATAGTGGAGACTTGATGAGGTTATTGAACCGTTACTTCAACTAGTGTATAGCAGGGCACAAAGAGTTGTTCCTGCGGCACCTACACCAATTGAAGTGGAAGCTTATGATAGTGATCATGAAACTTCAGATCAAGTCATTACCAAACCTCGTAGGATGACAAGGGTGCGTACTACTTCAGAGTGGTACGTAATCCTGTCTTGGAAGTCATGTTGCTAGACAACAATGAACCTGCGAGCTATGGAGAAGCGATGGTGGGCCTGGATTCCGATAAATGGCTCGAGGCCATATAATCCGAGAGAGGATCCATATATGAAAACAAAGTGTAGACTTTGGAAGAACTACTTGATGGTCGTAAGGCTGTTAGGTACATATGGATTTTAAAAGGAAGACGGACAATGATGGTAAATGTCACCATTAAGAAAGCTCGACTTGTCGTTAAGATGTTTTCTGACAAGTTCAAGGAGTTGACTACGGTGAGATTTTCTCACTCATAGAGATGCTAAGAGTCTGTTAGAATTATGTTACGATCACTGCATTATTTATGAAATCTTGCAGATAGGATGTCAAAACATTGTTTCCTCGACGATTTTCTTGAGGAAAGGTTGTATGTGATACAACCGGAAGGTTTTGTCAATCCTGAAAGATGCTAATAAGTATGCAAAGCTCCAGCTATCCTTCTGAGGACTGGAGTAAGCATCTCGGAGTTGGAATGTATGCTTTGATGAGATGATCAAAGATTTTGGGTGTATACAAAGTTTATGAGAAACTGGTATTTCCAAAGAAGTGAGTGGGAGCACTATAGAATTTCTGATGAGTATATGTTTTAACATATTGTTGATCAGAAATGACGTAGAATTTCTGGAAAGCATATGGGGTTATTTGGAAAGTGTTTTTCAATGGAAAGCCTGGATTAAGCTACTTGAGCATTGAGCATCAAGATCTATAAGGATAGATCAAAACGCTTAATAGTACTTTCAAATGAGCACATGCCTTGACGTGATCTTGAAGGTGTTCAAGATGGATCAGTCAAAGAAGGAGTTCTTGCCTGAGTTGTAAGGTATGAAGTTAAGACTTAAAGCTCGACCACGGCAGAATAGAGAGAAAGGACGAAGGTCGTCCCCTATGCTTAAGACATAGGCTCTACAGTATGCTATGCTGTGTACCGCACCTGAAGTGTGCCTTGCCATGAGTCAGTCAAGGGGTACAAGAGTGATCCAAGAATGGATCACAGGACAGCGGTCAAAGTTATCCTTAGTAACTAGTGGACTAAGGAATTTTCTCGATTATGGAGGTGGAAAAGAATTCGTCGTAAAGGGTTACGTCGATGCAAGCTTAACATCTATCCGGATAGCTCTGAGTAGAGATACCAGATGCATATAATGGAGCAACAATTTAGAATAGCTCCAAGTAGAACAGTTATTTGGATTAGCTCCAAATGGAACGTGGTAGCTACATCTAGGAGATGACATAGAGATTTGTAAAGCACACACGGATCTGAAAGGTTCAGACCCGTTGACTAAAACCTCTCTCACAAGCAACATGATCAAACCTAAAACTCATTGAGTGTTAATCACATAGTGATGTGAACTAGACTACTGACTCTAGTAAACTCTTGGGTGTTAGTCACATGGCGATGTGACCTGTGAGTGTTAATCACATGGCGATGTGAACTAGATTATTGACTCTAGTGCAAGTGGGAGACTGTTGGAAATATGCCCTAGAGGCAATAATAAATTGGTTATTATTATATTTCCTTGTTCATGATAATCGTTTATTATCCATGCTATAATTGTATTTATAGGAAACTCAGATACATGTGTGGATACATAGACAACACCATGTCCCTAGTAAGCCTCTAGTTGACTAGCTCGTTGATCAATAGATGGTTACGGTTTCCTAACCATGGACATTGAATGTCGTTGATAACGGGATCACATCATTAGGAGAATGATGTGATGGACAAGACCCAATCCTAAGCCTAGCACAAAGATCGTACAGTTCGTATGCTATAGCTTTTCTAATGTCAAGTATCATTTCCTTAGACCATGAGATTGTGCAACTCCCGGATACCGTAGGAATGCTTTGGGTGTATCAAACGTCATAACATAACTGGGTGACTATAAAGGTGCATTACAGGTATCTCCGAAAGTGTCTATTGGGTTGGCACGAATCGAGACTGGGATTTGTCACTCCGTGTAAGCGGAGAGGTATCTCTGGGCCCACTCGGTAGGACATCATCATAATGTGCACAATGTGATCAAGGATTTGATCACGGGATGATGTGTTACGGAACGAGTAAAGAGACTTGCCGGTAACGAGATTGAACAAGGTATCGGGATACCGACGATCGAATCTCGGGCAAGTATCGTACCGCTAGACAAAGGGAATTGTATACGGGATTGATTAAGTCCTTGACATCGTGGTTCATCCGATGAGATCATCGTGGAACATGTGGGAGACAACATGGGTATCCAGATCCCGCTGTCGGTTATTGACCGGAGAACGTCTTGGTCATGTCTGCATGCTTCCCGAACCCGTAGGGTCTACACACTTAAGGTTCGGTGACGCTAGGGTTATAGAGATATTAGTATGCGGTAACCCGAAAAGTTGTTCGGAGTCCCGGATGAGATCCCGGACGTCACGAGGAGTTCCGGAATGGTCCGGAGGTAAAGAATTATATATAGGAAGAAGTGCTATTTCGGCCATCGGGACAAGTTTCGGGGTCACCGGTATTGTACCGGGACCACCGGAAGGGTCCCGGGGTCCACCGGGTGGGGCCACCTGCCCCGGGGGGCCACATGGGCTGTAGGGGGTGCCTTGGCCTATATGGGCCAAGGGCACCAGCCCCAAGAGGCCCATGCGCCAAGAGAGAAAAAAAAGGGGAGAGTCCTAAAGGGGGAAGGCACCTCCGAGGTGCCTTGGGGAGGATGGACTCCTCCCCACCCTTGGCCGCACCCTTCCTTGGAGGAAGGGGCAAGGGCTGCGCCTCCCCCTCTCCCTTGGCCCTATATATAGTGGGGAAAAGGAGGAGCAAACCAATCCTAAGGACCCTGGCGCCTCCCTCTCCCTCCCGTGACACATCTCCCTCCTCCCGCAGCGCTTGGCGAAGCCCTGTTGGAATCCCGCTACTTCCACCACCACGCCGTCGTGCTGTTGGATCTCCATCAACCTCTCCTCCCCCCTTGCTGGATCAAGAAGGAGGAGACGTCGCTGCTCCGTACGTGTGTTGAACGCGGAGGTGCCGTCCGTTCGGCGCTAGGATCATCGGTGATTTGGATCACGACGAGTACGACTCCATCAACCCCGTTCTCTTGAACGCTTCCGCGCGCGATCTACAAGGGTATGTAGATCCACTCCTCCCTCGTTGCTAGATGACTCCATAGATAGATCTTGGTGACACGTAGGAAAATTTTGAATTTATGCTACGTTCCCCAACAGACATCACTGGGCTCGGTACATGCCATCTATCATCAATGAGCTCAAAGTGACCAAGTGTCTGGTCACGGGATCATGCATTACGGTACGAGTAAAGTGACTTGCTTGCCGGTAACGAGATTGAACGAGGTATTGGGATACCGACGATCGAATCTCGGGCAAGTAACATACCGATTGACAAAGGGAATTGTATACGGGGTTGCTTGAATCCTCGACATCGTGGTTCATCCGATGAGATCATCGAGGAGCATGTGGGAGCCAACATGGGTATCCAGATCCCGCTGTTGGTTATTGACCGGAGAGCGATCTTGGTCATGTCTACATGTCTCCCGAACCCGTAGGGTCTACACACTTAAGGTTCGGTGACGCTAGGGTTGTAGGGATATGTATATGCAGTAACCCGAATGTTGTTCGGAGTCCCGGATGAGATCCCGGACGTCACGAGGAGTTCCGGAATGGTCCGGAGGTAAAGATTTATATATGGGAAGTCCTGTTTCGGCCATCGGGACAAGTTTCGGGGTTCATCGGTATTGTACCGGGACCACCGGAAGGGTCCCGGGGGTCCACCGGGTGGGGCCACCTGTCCCGGGGGGCCACATGGGCTGTAGGGGGTGCGCCTTGGCCTACATGGGCCAAGGGCACCAGCCCCAAGAGGCCCATGCGCCTAGGGTTTCAAGGGAGGAAGAGTCCTAGGAGGGGAAGGCACCTCCTAGGTGCCTTGGGGAGGAGGGATTCCTCCCCCTTGGCCGCACCCCCCTAGGAGATTGGATCTCCTAGGGCCGGCGCCCCCCTTGGCCCTCCTATATATAGTGGGGGAAGGAGGGCTTTTCATCCACGCCTTTGGTTGCCTCCTTCTCCCTCTCCAACACCTCCTCCTCATCCATAGCGCTTGGCGAAGCCCTGCCGGAGTACTGCGGCTCCATCAACACCACGCCGTCGTGTTGCTGCTGGTGCCATCTCCCTCAACCTCTCCTATGCCCCTTGCTGGATCAAGAAGGAGGAGACGTCTCCCGTCCCGTACGTGTGTTGAACGCGGAGGTGCCGTCCGTTCGGCGCTTGGTCATCGGTGATTTGGATCACGTCGTGTTCGACTACATCATCACCGTTCTTTGAATGCTTCCGTGCGCGATCTACAAAGGTATGTAGATGCATCCAATGACTCGTTGCTAGATGAACTCCTAGATGATCTTGGTGAAACGAGTAGGAAAATTTTTGTTTTCTGCAACGTTCCCCAACAGTGGTATCAGAGCTAGGTCTATGCGTAGTTCTTCTTGCGCGAGTAGAACACAATTTGTTGTGGGCGTAGATTTGTCAACTTTCTTGCCGCTACTAGTCTTATCTTGCTTCAGCGGTATTGTGGGATGAAGCGGCCCGGACCAACCTTACACGTACGCTTACGTGAGACCGGTTCCACCGACTAACATGCACTAGTTGCATAAGGTGGCTGGCGGGTGTCTGTCTCTCCCACTTTAGTTGGAGCGGATTCGATGAACAGGGTCCTTATGAAGGGTAAATAGAAGTTGACAAATCACGTTGTGGCTTTAACGTAGGTAAGAAGACGTTCTTGCTAGAACCCTAATTCAGCCACGTAAAACTTGCAACAACAATTAGAGGACGTCTAACTTGTTTTTGCAGCAAGTGGTTTGTGATATGATATGGCCAAAGTTGTGATGAATGATGAATGATCTATATGTGATGTATGAGATGTTCATGCTATTGTAATAGGTATCACGACTTGCATGTCGATGAGTATGACAACCGGCAGGAGCCATAGGAGTTGTCTTTATTCTTTTATATGACCTGCGTGTCATCGAGAAACGCCATGTAAATCACTTTACTTTATTGCTAAACGCGTTAGCCATAGTAGTAGAAGTAATAGTTGGCGAGCAACTTCATGGAGACACGATGATGGAGATCATGATGATGGAGATCATGGTGTCAAGCCGGTGACAAGATGATCATGGAGCCCCAAGATGGAGATCAAAGGAGCTATGTGATATTGGCCATATCATGTCACGTTAATTATTTGATTACATGTGATGTTTATCATGTTTTGCATCTTGTTTACTTAGAACGACGGTAGTAAATAAGATGATCCCTCATAACAATTTCAAGAAGTGTTCTCCCCTAACTGTGCACCGTTCCTAAAGTTCGTCGTTTCTAAGCACGCCGTGATGATCGGGTGTGATGGATCCTTACGTTCACATATAACGGGTGTTGACGAGCCTATTATGTACAGACATGGCCTCGGAACACATGAAAAACACTTAGGGTTAACTTGACGAGCCTAGCATGTACAGACATGGCCTCGGAACACAGAAGACCGAAAGGTCGAGCATGAGTCGTATAGAAGATACGATCAACATGAAGATGTTCACCGACATTGACTAGTCCGTCTCACATGATGATCGAACACGGTCTAGTTAACTCGGATCATGTAATACTTAGATGACTAGAGGGATGTCTAATCTAAGTGGGAGTTCATTAATAATTTGATTAGACGAACTTAATTATCACGAACTTAGTCTAAAATCTTTGCAATATGTCTTGTAGATCAAATGGCCAACGTAGTCCTCAACTTCAACGCGTTCCTAGAGAAAACCAAGCTGAAAGACAATGGCAGCAACTATACGGACTGGGTCCGGAACCTGAGGATCATCCTCATAGCTACCAAGAAAGATTATGTCCTACAAGCACCGCTAGGTGATCCACCCGTCCCGTAGAACCAAGACGTTATGAACACTTGGCAGACACGTGTTGACGACTACTCCCTCGTTCAGTGCGGCATGCTTTACAGCTTAGAGCCGGGGCTCCAAAAGCGTTTTGAGAGACATGGAGCATATGATATGTTCGAAGAGCTGAAAATGGTTTTTCAAGCTCATGCCCGGATCGAGAGATATGAAGTCTCCGATAAGTTCTTCAGCTGTAAGATGGAGGAAAATAGTTCTGTCAGTGAGCACATACTCACTATGTCTGGGTTACATAACCGCTTGACTCAGCTGGGAGTTAATCTCCCGGATGATGCGGTCATTGACAGAATCCTCCAGTCGCTTCCACCTAGCTACAAGAGCTTTGTGATGAACTTCAACATGCAGGGGATGCAAAAGACCATTCCTGAGTTGTTCTCAATGCTGAAATCAGCGGAGGTAGAAGTCAAGAAGGAACATCAAGTGTTGATGGTCAATAAAACCACTAAGTTCAAGAAAGGCAAGGGTAAAAAGAACTTCAAGAAGGACGGCAAGGAGGTTGCCGCGCCCGGCAAGCAAGTTGCCAGGAAGAAGCCAAAGAATGGACCCAAGCCTGAGACGGAGTGCTTTTATTGCAAAGGGAAGGGTCACTGGAAACGGAACTGCCCCAAATACTTAGCGGACAAGAAGGCCGGCAACGCCAAAGGTATATTTGATATACATGTAATTGATGTGTACCTTACCAGTACTCGTAGTGACTCCTGGGTATTTGATACCGGTGCCGTTGCTCATATTTGTAACTCACAGCAGGAGCTGCGGAATAAACGGAGACTGGCAAAGGACGAGGTGACGATGCGCGTCGGGAATGGTTCCAAGGTCGATGTGATCGCTGTCGGCACGCTGCCTCTGCATTTACCTACGGGATTAGTTTTAAACCTCAATAACTGTTATTTAGTGCCAACTTTGAGCATGAACATTGTATCGGGATCTCGTTTAATTCGAGATGGCTACTCATTTAAATCTGAGAATAATGGTTGTTCCATTTATATGAGAGATATGTTTTATGGTCATGCTCCTATGGTGAATGGTTTATTCTTAATGAATCTCGGGCGTATTACTACACATGTTCATAATGTGAGTACCAAAAGATGTAAAGTTGATAATGATAGTACCACATACTTGTGGCACTGCCGCCTTGGTCACATAGGTGTCAAACGCATGAAGAAGCTCCATGCAGATGGACTTTTAGAGTCTCTTGATTATGAATCATTTGACACATGCGAACCATGCCTTATGGGTAAAATGACCAAGACTCCGTTCTCAGGAACAATGGAGCGAGCAACCGACTTATTGGAAATCATACATACTGATGTGTGCGGTCCAATGAGTGTTGAGGCTCGCGGTGGCTATCGTTATGTTCTCACCCTCACTGATGACTTGAGTAGATATGGGTATGTCTACTTAATGAAACAGAAGTCTGAAACCTTTGAAAATCAACGTGACAGGAAAATCAAGTTTCTACGATCAGATCGTGGAGGAGAATACTTGAGTCACTAGTTTGGCACACACTTAAGAAAATGTGGAATAGTTTCACAACTCACGCCGCCTGGAACACCTCAACGTAACGGTGTGTCCGAACGTCGTAATCGCACTCTATTGGATATGGTGCGATCTATGATGTCTCTTACCGATTTACCGCTATCTTTTTGGGGCTATGCTTTAGAGACTGCCGCATTCACTTTAAATAGGTCTCCGTCGAAATCCGTTGAGATGACACCGTATGAATTATGGTTTGGGAAGAAACCTAAGCTGTCGTTTCTAAAAGTTTGGGGATGCGATGCTTATGTCAAGAAACTTCAACCTGAGAAGCTCGAACCCAGGTCGGAAAAATGTGTCTTCATAGGATACCCTAAAGAAACTATTGGGTATACCTTCTACCTAAGATCCGAAGGCAAGATCTTTGTTGCCACGAACGGACTCTTTCTAGAGAAAGAGTTTCTCTCGAAAGAAGTAAGTGGGAGGAAAGTAGAGCTTGATGAAGTATTACCTCTTGAACCGGTAAATGGCGCAACTCAAGAAAATGTTCCTGAGGTGCCTGCACCGACTAGAGAGGAAGTTAATAATAATGATCAAGATACTTCTGATCAAGCTCCTACTGAAATTCGAAGGTCCACAAGGACACGTTCCGCACCAGAGTGGCACGGCAACCCTGTCTTGGAAATCATGTTGTTAGACAACGGTGAACCTTCGAACTATGAAGAAGCAATGGCGGTCCCGGATTCCGACAAATGGCTAGAAGCCATGAAATCCGAGATAGGATCCATGTATGAAAATGAAGTATGGACTTTGACTGACTTGCCTGTTGAACGGTGAGCCGTAGAAAATAAATGGATCTTTAAGAAGAAGACAGACGCGGATGGTAATGTGACCATCTATAAAGCTCGGCTTGTCGCTAAGGGTTATCGACAAGTTCAAGGGGTTGACTAGGATGAGACTTTCTCACCCGTAGCGAAGCTGAAGTTCGTCCGAATCATGTTAGCAATTGCCGCATTCTATGATTATGAGATATGGAAAATGGACGTCAAAACGGTATTCCTTAATGGTTTCCTTAAGGAAGAATTGTATATGATGCAGCCGGAAGGTTTTGTCGATTCCTAAGAATGCTGACAAGGTGTGCAAGCTCCAACGCTCGATTTATGGGCTTGGTGCAAGCATCTCGGAGTTGGAACATTCGTTTGATTGAGATGATCAAAGCGTTTGGGTTTATGCAGACTTATGGAGAAGCCTGCATTTACAAGAAAGTGAGTGGGAGCTCTGTAGCATTTCTCATATTGTATGTGGATGACATACTGTTGATGGGAAATGATATAGAATTCTTGGAAAGCATAAAGGCCTACTTGAACAAGTGTTTTTCAATGAAGGATCTTGGAGAAGCTTCTTATATATTAGGCATCAAGATGTATAGAGATAGATCGAGATGCCTCATTGGTGTTTCACAGAGTATGTACCTTGACAAGATATTGAAGAAGTTCAAAATGGATCAGTCAAAGAAGGGGTTCTTGCCTGTATTGCAAGGTACGAGATTGAGCACGGCTCAATGCCCGACCACGGTAGAAGATAGAGAAAAGATGAGTGTCGTCCCCTTTGCCTCGGCCATAGGGTCTATCATGTATGCTATGCTGTGTACCAGACCTGATGTAAACCTTGTCGTAAGTTTGGTAGGAAGGTACCAAAGTAATCCCGGCATGGAACACTGGACAGCGGTCAAGAATATCCTGAAGTACCTAAAGAGGACTAAGGATATGTTTCTCGTTTATGGAGGTGACGAAGAGCTCGTCATAAAGGGTAAAGTCGATGCTAGCTTCGACACAGATCTGGATGACTCTAAGTCACAAACCGGACACGTGTATATTTTGAATGGTGGGGCAGTAAGCTGGTGCAGTTGCAAGCAAAGCGTTGTGGCGGGATCTACATGTGAAGCGGAAGTACATGGCAGCCTCGGAGGCAGCACAAGAAGCAGTCTGGGTGAAGGAGTTCATTACCGACCTAGAGTCATACCCAATGTGTCGGGCCCGATGACTCTCTTCTGTGACAACACTGGAGCTATTGCCCTTGCCAAGGAGCCCAGGTTTCAGGAAGACCAGGCATATCAAGCGTCGCTTCAACTCCATTCGTGAAAGTGTTCAAAATGGAGACATAGAAATTTGTAAAGTACATACGGACCTGAATGTAGCAGATCCGTTGACTAAACCTCTCCCTAGAGCAAAACATGATCAACACCAGAACTGCATGGGTGTTCGATTCATCACAATGTAACTAGAATATTGACTCTAGTGCAAGTGGGAGACTGTTGGAAATATGCCCTAGAGGCAATAATAAAATGGTTATTATTATATTTCTTTGTTCATGATAATTGTCTATTGTTCATGCTATAATTGTGTTATCCGGAAATCGTAATACATGTGTGAATACATAGACCACAACACGTCCCTAGTGAGCCTCTAGTTGACTAGCTCATTGATCAAAGGATAGTCATGGTTTCCTGACTATGGACATTAGATGTCATTGATAACGGGATCACATCATTAGGAGAATGATGTGATGGACAAGACCCAATCCTAAGCTTAGCTCAAAGATCGTGTAGTTCGTTTGCTGTAGCTTTTCTGAATGTCAAGTATCATTTCCTTAGACCATGAGATTGTGCAACTCCCGGATACCGTAGGAGTGCCTTGGGTGTGCCAAACGTCACAACGTAACTGGGTGACTATAAAGGTACATTACAGGTATCTCCGAAAGTGTCTGTTGGGTTGGCACGAATCGAGACTGGGATTTGTCACTCCGTATGACGGAGAGGTATCTCTGGGCCCACTCGGTAATGCATCATCATAATGAGCTCAAAGTGATCAAGTGATTGATCACGGGATCATGCATTACGGTACGAGTAAAGTGACTTGCCGGTAACGAGACTGAACAAGGTATTGGGATACCGACGATCGAGTCTCGGGCAAGTAACGTACCGATTGACAAAGGGAATTGTATACGGATTGATTGAATCCTCGACATCGTGGTTCATCCGATGAGATCATCGTGGAGCTGTGGGAGCCAACATGGGTATCCAGATCCCGCTGTTGGTTATTGACCGGAGAGGCTTCTCGGTCATGTCTGCATGTCTCCCGAACCCGTAGGGTCTACACACTTAAGGTTCGGTGACGCTAGGGTTGTAGAGATATTAGTACACGGTAACCCGAAAGTTGTTCGGAGTCCCGGATGAGATCCCGGACGTCACGAGGAGTTCCGGAATGGTCCGGAGGTAAAGATTTATATATAGGAAGTCCAGTTTCGGCCTCGGGAAGGTTTCGGGGGTCACCGGTATTGTACCGGGACCACCGGAAGGGTCCCGGGGGTCCACCGGGTGGGGCCACCTATCCGGAGGGCCCCATGGGCTGAAGTGGGAGGGGAACCAGCCCCTAGTGGGCTGGTGCGCCCCCCTTGGGCCTCCCCCTGCGCCTAGGGTTAGGAAACCCTAGGGATGGGGGCGCCACCCTTGCCTTGGGGGGCAAGGCACCCCCTTGGCCACCGCCCCCCTAGGAGATTGGATCTCCTAGGGCCGCCCCCCTAGTCACCCTATATATAGTGGGGGGAGGGAGGGCTGCGCACCCAAGCCCCTGGCCTCTCCCTCTCCCTCTCCCTCCCGTGACACTCCTCCGTCTCCCAGCGCTTGGCGAAGCCCTGCCGAGATCACCGTTGCTTCCACCACCACGTCGTCGTGCAGCTGGATCTTCATCAACCTCTCCTTCCCCCTTGCTAGATCAAGAAGGAGGAGACGTCTCCCAACCGTACGTGTGTTAAACACGGAGGTGCCGTCCGTTCGGCACTAGGTCATCGATGATTTGAATCACATCGAGTACGACTCCATCAACCCCGTTCTCTTGAACGCTTCCGCTCGTGATCTACAAGGGTATGTAGATGCACTCCTCTCTCCCTCGTTGCTAGATGACTCCATAAGATTGATCTTGGTGGATGCCGTGAAAATTTTAAAATTCTGCTACGTTCCCCAACACATAGATAATCTAGATCATAAACCCACAATTCATTGGATCTTGACAAACACACCGCAAAAGAAGATTACATCAAATAGATCTCCAAGAAAATCGAGGAGAACTTTGTATTGAGATCCAAAGAGAGAGAAGAAGCCATCTAGCTAATCACTATGGACCCGTAGGTGTGAAGTAAACTACTCACACATCACCGGAGAGGCCATGGAGTTGATGTAGAGGCCCTACGTGATCAATGTCCCCTCCGGTGGAGCTCCGGAAAAGGGCCCGAGATGGGATCTCTCGAGTAGAGAAGGTTGTGGCGGTGGAATTGGGTTTTCTTGGTGCTCCTGGATGTTTGGGGGATACGTGGATATATATATATATATATATATAGGAGGAAGAAGTATGTCAGTGGAGCAATGGAGGGCCCATGTTTTATTGTGGCATGAATGTTCAGATCCAGAAGATTCAAGATAAAAGTTTAATATTGACATAAAAATAATAATACTTCAAGCATACTAACAAAGCAAATCATGTCTTCTCAAAATAACATGGCCAAAGAAAGTTATCCCTACAAAATCATATAGTCTGGCTATGCTCTATCTTTCACCAACAAAAAATTTAAATCATGCACAACCCCGATGACAAGCCAAGCAATTGTTTCATACTTTTGATGTTCTCAAACTTTTTCAATCTTCACGCAATATATGAGCGTGAGCCATGGATATAGCACTACGGTGGAATAGGATGCTGGTTGTGGAGGATACAAAAAGGAGAATATAGTCTCACATCGAGTAGGCCTATCAACGGCCTATGGAGATGCCCATTAATAGATATCAATGTGAATGAGTAGGGATTGCCATGCAACACATGCACTAGAGCTATAAGTGTATGAAATCTCAACGAAAGAAACTAAGTGGGTGTGCATCCAACTTGCTTGCTCACGAAGACCTAGGGCAATTTTGAGGAAGCCCATCATTGGAATATACAAGCCAAGTTCTATAATGAAAAATTCCCACTAGTATATGAAAGTGATATCATAGGAGACTCTCTATATGAAGATCATGGTGCTACTTTGAAGCACAAGTGTGGTAAAAGGATAGTAACATTGTCCCTTCTCTCTTTTTCTCTCATTTTGTTTTTGCCTCTTTTTTTTCGTCCGGAGTCTCATCCCGACTTGTGGGGGAATCATAGTCTCCATCATCCTTTCCTCACTTGGGACAATGCTCTAATAATGATGATCATCACACTTTATTTACTTACAACTCAATACTTAGAACAAAATATGACTCTATGTGAATGCCTCCGGCGGTGTACCGGGATGTGCAATGATGCATGAGTGACATGTATGAAGAATTATGAACGGTGGCTTTGCCACAAATACGATGTCAACTACATGATCATGCAAGCAATATGACAATGATGAAGCGTGTCATAATAACGGAACGATGGAAAGTTGCATGGCAATATATCTCAGAATGGCTCTGGAAATGCCATAGTAGGTAGGTATGGTGGTTGTTTTGAGGAAGGTATATGGTGGCTTTTACAAATATAATCATACGGACTCAGGGTCCACATAGAATTCTCCGTCTTCAGGGATCACGTGGTCAAGAAAGAATGCCGCCAATTCCTCTTGAATTGCTCGCATGTGAGCTGGTGCTAGGAGTTCATCCCGCTTCCGAAACATCTAATTTAAAGAAGGGGGTCAATACATATATATATGAATGAATGAAACTCAACACAAATGATGGTAATAAAATAAAATTGTGAATGTTGTTATTTACGTACTTCATATTGTTCGTCAGTGTAGCCCCGCTCACAGGTCGTGTGGCGGATGGACTTGCAAACGTAGTATCCACAGAAATCATTCCCTTGTTCCTGCCACAACCACTTTACAAGAAATAGAGGTTAATCAAACTGATAAGCAAGAATGCCAAATGGTATTGATGAAACTAGCGCTTGAATGACTAGTAGATGCGCTTAAAATGCTACTATAGTACTTACTTTCGGGTGTCTAAATTGCAGCTCCTTCGGCAGTCCCGGAGCTTTTCTAGTGAATTTTCTTCAAACCCTGCCGGACAAAGAAAACAATTACTTGATATATCAGGAAATGAACAAAGTTGCTGATATGGTGGATAATGATCGATTTAACTTACTTCTCAAGTATTTGAGTCATGTCTGCATAGTCCTAGGGATCTTTTCGTCTCGAGTCTAAGACAGTTACTAGTCCCTGCTCAAGCTTAATCTCTAGGAGAATATAGTGGAAACTGCACACGCATGCATAACTCATCAATTACATTACTATAACCTTGACTAATATATAAGGGAAACCGAATACGCACAAGACAGTAACACTCACTTGAAGTTGTAAGGAAAGAGTATTATATCTTTGTTTTCATTTATTACGAACGATCATAGCAAGTTGGCCTCGGTAACTGCGGCATGAAATTTAACCTGAGTTGCATCTATGAGATATGTGTTAATGAACCCAATATCACCGACTTGTCTTTTCTTCAATTCGGCGATCTTCAATCTGCATAATATAGTGAGGATGATTATAAATACTTGCAATGAAAGAGCTAAGCTATATAGAGAAACTTAATGACAGAAGTAGTATTACTTACAGACAGTAGCAGGCGACCGTTGTTTTATCGAGGGCCAATTGATTGAAAAACTGATAGAACTCCTCAAATGGAACAGGCAACAGTTCAATTCCAACGAGGTCATGCTCCTTTTTAACTTTCACATACAAAGTACTCCTCCCCCCAGAGTCTCTGCAGATTTTCAAGTACCAATCATGCAATCTTCGCATCATCGTTGATAGAGATCTTTCATCTTTGACGAGAGGCTTCCCGTACTCGTATCTTTGTATCTGCACGTCCATGGGTTCATAATGTACATCGTCGGGCAGGTAATATGCAAGATTGCTATAACCGGGCACCATCCTCGGATCATTAGCGACGTTGTGGCTAGGCACCTTGAGCGGGGGGCACGATTGCTTCGCTTGTTCGCCGAGCTGGGCAATTTGTTTCCCAGCTCGTCGTTCTTTCAGCCTTTGATCACTGACAGTACTTCCCGACCGCTCCGCTTCGGCAAATTCCTTTCCAATAATGCGCTCATAGTTTCCTTTGGGCGGAGACTTCGGTGGTTTTGTCAGGGCAGCCAGAGTGCGCTTCACTTTCACCGGATCTACCTTCTCCTCCGAAGGTGGATGTCTCTTTGCTCTCAACCCTTGAAACCAGTCATCCACTTCGGTTCGCGCAATCTTGGCGTTCTCCTCCGGGGTCCTCTCATATGGTAACTTCTCTGGAGTCTTCAGAGAAGGACCGAATCTGTATGTCCTCCCGCCTCTGGTTGTACTGCTAGACGCCGACCGAGCAGACGGAGCGGTTGTCTTCTTTACTTGCTTACGAGGCGGAGGAGAAGGACTACAACATGTCGGAGCAGCTGGAGCGGCGGCAGGTCTCTTCCGCCCTTGCTGACGAGGCGGAGAAGGAGGAGGCTGGCTGCTCGGGCGCGTCAGCGCAGGCGGAGAAGGAGGCGGAGTGCCGCCATGCGCTGGAGAAGGAGCCGGCCGAGGGCCCTGATCGTCACTCGCCAGAGGAGGAGGCGGTGGAGGAGGCGGAGTGCCCTGACTTGCCGGAGGAGGAGGAGGAGGAGGCGGAGGCGTCCAGTTCGGAAGGTTGATGAGCTCCTTCCGCCATAGGCATGGAGTCTTCAGAGCAGACCCCAGCCGAGTCTCCCCTTCACCGGTAGGGTGGTCAAGCTGGAGGTCCTCAAATCCCTCCGTTATTTCATCCACCATCACCCTAGCATATCCTTCTGGAATCGGCCGGCAATGAAAAGTTGCGCCGGGTTCAGTAGGATAAACAGAGCCAACAGCCGCCTTGACCTTCAAATTCATCCATTGCGTCATAAGGTGGCAATTTTGAGACTCCGTTATAGCATCCACGGGGTAGCTGGCAGGAGCCATCAAGGCATGCTCCGGCTAAAGCAGCTCGGTGGAAGCCACGCTGCTTCTGCGCTGAGATGGCGGGGTAGCTTCGGGGGAGGCTTTGGCAGTACGTTTGCTGCGATTTGCTTCTCGTTCCTCTATCGCGTCTACCCTTGCTTGCAGCGCCTGCATTTGGGTCTGCTGCACTTTTTTCCTCCTCTCATGGGATTTGTAACCGCCTGCGTCCGGAAACCCAACCTTCCACGGAATGGAGCCTGGCGTGCCTCGTGTCCGTCCAGGGTGCTCAGGATTCCCGAGGGCCATTGTGAGCTCGTCGTTCTCTCTGTCTGGAAAGAACTTCCCTTGCTGCGCTGCTTCGATATACTGCTTAAGCTTCTGACTGGTATGTCCATTTGATCGTTCGTCCAAATGCACTTCCCTGTTACAGGGTCCAAGGTTCCGCCAGCCCCGAAGAACCAAGTCCGGCAACGGTCTGGCGGCCAGCTAATTGTCTCTGGTTCGATCCCTCTATGAACCAGATCATTCCCAGTCTTGGCCCACTTAGGCCGGGCTACGAGGTAGCCACCTGACCCCGTGCGATGGTGAAGCATCTTCTTCACAGCATTTTGCTTGTTTGTCGCCGACATCTTCTTACTCTTTTCCGATGTCTTGTGGGCCACAAATGCGGGCCAGTGATCTCTGATCTTCTCATATCTGCTCTTGAATTCTGGTGTCTCATTATTTTCGACAAACTTATTCAGCTCTTTCTTCCACCTCCTGAATAGTTCTGCCATCCTCTTAAGAGCAAAAGACTTGATTAATTTCTCTTTAATTGGGTTCTCTGGATTATCCTCTGGCGGTAGGGTGAAATTTGACTTCAGCTCAGTCCAAAGATCATTTTTCTGCATATCATTGACATAAGACACCTCAGGGTCTTCTGTAGCCGGCTTAAACCATTGCTGGATGCTTATCGGGATCTTGTCCCTAACCAGAACACCGCACTGAGCAACAAATGCGCTCTTTGTCCGGAGGGGTTCAATTGGTTGGCCGTCGGGCGCGATTGCTATGATCTCAAACTTTTCATCCGAGCTCAACTTTTTCTTCGGGCCTCGTCTCTTTACCGAAGTTGTGCTCGATCGGAGGGCTAGAAAAAAGAACAAAGACTTAATTAATATGTGTACATACCAAAACAATGAATGCATCAATCAGCTAGTCAGCACAGGCTTAACTAATATATATACCTGGCCGGACTCGGTTCGGTCACCGGAGCCGTCATCACGGTCTCCTTCTTGCACCGGCATTGGGTCACCGGAGCCGTCTGAAGGAAATATGCCCTAGAGGCAATAATAAAGTTATTATTTATTTCCTTATATCATGATAAAAAGTTTATTATTCATGCTAGAATTGTATTAACCGGAAACATAATACATGTGTGAATACATAGACAAACAGAGTGTCACTAGTATGCCTCTACTTGACTAGCTCGTTAATCAAAGATGGTTATGTTTCCTAACCATGGACAAAGAGTTGTCATTTGATTAACGGGATCACATCATTAGTTGAATGACCTGATTGACATGACCCATTCCATTAGCTTAGCACCCGATCGTTTAGTATGTTGCTATTGCTTTCTTCATGACTTATACATGTTCCTATGACTATGAGACTATGTAACTCCCGTGTGCCGGAGGAACACTTTGTGTGCTACCAAACGTCACAACGTAACTGGGTGATTATAAAGGTGCTCTACAGGTGTCTCCAAAGGTACATGTTGGGTTGACGTATTTCGAGATTAGGATTTGTCACTCCGATCGTCGGAGAGGTATCTCTGGGCCCTCTCGGTAATGCACATCACTTAAGCCTTGCAAGCATTGCAACTAATGAGTTAGTTGCGGGATGATGTATTATGGAACGAGTAAAGAGACTTGCCGGTAACGAGATTGAACTAGGTATTGGATACCGACGATCGAATCTCGGGCAAGTAACATGCCGATGACAAAGGGAACAACGTATGTTGCTATGCGGTCTGACCGATAAAGATCTTCGTAAAATATGTAGGAGCCAATATGGGCATCTAGGTCCCGCTATTGGTTATTGACCGGAGACGTGTCTCGATCATGTCTACATTGTTCTCGAACCCGTAGGGTCCGCACGCTTAAGGTTTCGATGACAGTTATATTATGAGTTTATACGTTTTGATGTACCGAAGGTTGTTCGGAGTCCCGGATGTGATCACGGACATGAGGAGGAGTCTCGAAATGGTCGAGACATAAAGATTGATATATTGGAAGCCTATGTTTGGATATCGGAAGTGTTCCGGGTGAAATCGGGATTTTACCGGAAACCCCCCGGGAGATATATGGGCCTCAGTGGGCCTTAGTGGAAAAGAGAAGAGGCAACCAGAGATGGGCCGCGCGCCCCTCCCCTCCCTTGGTCCGAATAGGACAAGGAGAGGGGGCCGGCCCCCCTTCCTCTTTTCCCCCCTCCGCGAATCCTATTCCAACTAGGAAAGGGGGGGAATCCTACTCCCGGAGGGAGTAGGACTCCTCCTGGCGCGCCACATCTAGGCCGGCCGCACCCTCCCCCCCCCTTTTGAACCTTTATATACGGAGACAGGGGCACCCCTAGAGACACAAGTTGATCCACGTGATCATATTCTTAGCCGTGTGCGGCACCCCCTTCCCCCATAGTCCTCGATAATATTGTAGCGGTGCTTAGGCGAAGCCCTGCGATAGTAGTACATCAAGATCCTCACCACGCCGTCGTGCTGACGAAATTCTTCCCCGACACTTTGCTGGATCGGAGTCCGGGGATCGCCATCGAGCTGAACGTGTGCTAGAACTCGGAGGTGTCGTAGTTTTGGTGCTTGATTGGTCGGGCCGTGGAGACGTACGACTACATCAACCAAACGCTTCCGTTGTCAATCTACAAGGGTACGTAGATCATACTCTCCCCTCTCGTTGCTATGCATCACCATGATCTTGCGTGTGCGTAGGAAATTTTTTGAAATTACTACGTTCCCCAACAGTGGCATCAGAGCCTAGGTTTTATGTGTTGATGTTATATGCACGAGTAGAACACAAGTGAGTTGTGGGTGATATAAGTCATACTGCTTACCAGCATGTCATACTTTGGTTCGGCGGTATTGTTGGATGAAGCGGCCCGGACCGACATTACGCGTACGCTTACGCGAGACCGGTTCTCCCGACGTGCTTTGCACATAGGTGGCTTGCGGGTGACAGTTTCTCCAACTTTAGTTGAACCGAGTGTGGCTACGCCCGGTCCTTGCGAAGGTTAAAACAGCACCAACTTGACAAACTATCGTTGTGGTTTTGATGCGTAGGTAAGATTGGTTCTTGCTTAAGCCCGTAGCAGCCACGTAAAACTTGCAACAACAAAGTAGAGGATGTCTAACTTGTTTTTGCAGGGCATGTTGTGATGTGATATGGTCAAGACATGATGCTAAATTTTATTGTATGAGATGATCATGTTTTGTAACCGAGTTATCGGCAACTGGCAGGAGCCATATGGTTGTCGCTTTATTGTATGCAATGCAATCGCGCTGTAATGCTTTACTTTATCACTAAGCGGTAGCGATAGTCGTGGAAGCATAAGATTGGCGAGACGACAACGATGCTATGATGGAGATCAAGGTGTCGCGCCGGTGACGATGGTGATCATGACGGTGCTTCGGAGATGGAGATCACAGGCACAAGATGATGATGGCCATATCATATCACTTATATTGATTGCATGTGATGTTTATCTTTTATGCATCTTATCTCGCTTGGATTGACGGTAGCATTATAAGATGATCTCTCACTAAATTATCAAGATAAAAGTGTTCTCCCTGAGTATGCACCGTTGCCAAAGTTCGTCGTGCCCAGACACCACGTGATGATCGGGTGTGATAAGCTCTACGTCCATCTACAACGGGTGCAAGCCAGTTTTGCACACGCAGAATACTCAGGTTAAACTTGACGAGCCTAGCATATGCAGATATGGCCTCGGAACACTGAGATCGAAAGATCGAGCGTGAATCATATAGTAGATATGATCAACATAGCGATGTTCACCATTGAAAACTACTCCATTTCACGTGATGATCGGTTATGGTTTAGTTGATTTGGATCACGTGATCACTTAGGGGATTAGAGGGATGTCTATCTAAGTGGGAGTTCTTTAAGTAATTTGATTAATTGAACTTAAATTTATCATGAACTTAGTACCTGATAGTATCTTGCTTATGTATGTTTGATTGTAGATAGATGGCCCGTGTTGTTGTTCCGTTGAATTTTAATGCGTTCCTTGAGAAAGCAAAGTTGAAAGATGATGGTAGCAATTACACGGACTGGGTCCGTAACTTGAGGATTATCCTCATTGCTGCACAGAAGAATTACGTCCTGGAAGCACCGCTGGGTGCCAGGCCTGCTGCTGGAGCAACACCAGATGTTATGAAACGTCTGGCAAAGCAAAGCTGATGACTACTTGATAGTTCAGTGTGCCATGCTTTACGGCTTAGAATCAGGACTTCAACGACGTTTTGAACATCATGGAGCATATGAGATGTTCCAGGAGTTGAAGTTAATATTTCAAGCAAATGCCCAGATTGAGAGATATGAAGTCTCCAATAAGTTCTATAGCTGCAAGATGGAGGAGAACAGTTCTGTCAGTGAGCATATACTCAAAATGTCTGGGTATAATAATCACTTGATTCAGATGGGAGTTAATCTTCCAGATGATTGCGTCATTGACAGAATTCTCCAGTCACTGCCACCAAGCTACAAGAGCTTCGTGATGAACTATAATATGCAAGGGATGAATAAGACTATTCCCGAGCTCTTCGCAATGCTGAAAGCTGTGGAGGTAGAAATCAAAAAGGAGCATCAAGTGTTGATGGTCAACAAGACCACTAGTTTCAAGAAAAAGGGCAAAGGGAAGAAGAAGAAGGGGAACTTCAAGAAGAACAGCAAGCAAGTTGCTACTCAAGAGAAGAATCCCAAGTCTGGACCAAAGCCTGAAACTGAGTGCTTTTACTGCAAGCAGACTGGTCACTGGAAGCGGAACTGCCCAAAGTATTTGGCGGATAAGAAGGATGGCAAGGTGAACAAAGGTATATGTGATATACATGTTATTGATGTGTACCTTACTAGAGCTCGCAGTAGCACCTGGGTATTTGATATTGGTTCTGTTGCTAATATTTGCAACTCAAAACAGGGACTACGGATTAAGCGAACACTAGCAAAGGATGAGGTGACGATGCGCGTAGGAAATGGTTCCAAAGTCGATGTGATCGCGGTCGGCACGCTACCTCTACATCTACCTTCGGGATTAGTATTAGACCTAAATAATTGTTATTTTGTGCCAGCGTTGAGCATGAACATTATATCTGGATCTTGTTTAATGCGAGACGGTTATTCATTTAAATCAGAGAATAATGGTTGTTCTATTTATATGAGTAATATCTTTTATGGTCATGCACCTTTGAAGAGTGGTCTATTTTTTATGAATCTCGATAGTAGTAACACACATATTCATAATGTTGAAGCCAAAAGATGCAGAGTTGATAATGATAGTGCAACTTATTTGTGGCACTGCCGTTTAGGTCATATCGGTATAAAGCGCATGAAGAAACTCCATACTGATGGGCTTTTGGAACCACTTGATTATGAATCACTTGGTACTTGTGAACCGTGCCTCATGGGCAAGATGACTAAAACACCGTTCTCCGGTACCATGGAGAGAGCAACAGATTTGTTGGAAATCATACATACAGATGTATGTGGTCCGATGAATATTGAGGCTCGTGGTGGATATCGTTATTTTCTCACCTTCACAGATGACTTAAGCAGATATGGGTATATCTACTTAATGAAACATAAGTCTGAAACATTTGAAAAGTTCAAAGAATTTCAGAGTGAAGTTGAAAATCATCGTAACAAGAAAATAAAGTTTCTACGATCTGATCGTGGAGGAGAATATTTGAGTTACGAGTTTGGTGTACATTTGAAGCAATGCGGAATAGTTTCGCAACTCACGCCACCCGGAACACCACAGCGTAATGGTGTGTCCGAACGTCGTAATCGTACTTTACTAGATATGGTGCGATCTATGATGTCTCTTACTGATTTACCGCTATCGTTTTGGGGTTATGCTTTAGAGACGGCCGCATTCACGTTAAATAGGGCACCATCAAAATCCGTTGAGACGACGCCTTATGAACTATGGTTTGGCAAGAAACCAAAGTTGTCGTTTCTTAAAGTTTGGGGCTGCGATGCTTATGTGAAAAAGCTTCAACCTGATAAGCTCGAACCCAAATCAGAGAAATGTGTCTTCATAGGATACCCAAAGGAGACTGTTGGGTACACCTTCTATCACATATCCGAAGGCAAGACATTCGTTCCTAAGAATGGATCCTTTCTAGAGAAGGAGTTTCTCTCGAAACGTAGTAATTTCAAAAAAATTCCTACGCACACGCAAGATCATGGTGATGCATAGCAACGAGAGGGGAGAGTGTGATCTACGTACCCTTGTAGATCGACAACGGAAGCGTTTGGTTGATGTAGTCGTACGTCTCCACGGCCCGACCGATCAAGCACCGAAACTACGGCACCTCCGAGTTCTAGCACACGTTCAGCTCGATGACGATCCCCGGACTCCGATCCAGCAAAGTGTCGGGGAAGAGTTCTGTCAGCACGACGGCGTGGTGACGATCTTGATGTACTACTGTCGCAGGGCTTCGCCTAAGCACCGCTACAATATTATCGAGGACTATGGGGGAAGGGGGTGCCGCACACGGCTAAGAATATGATCACGTGGATCAACTTGTGTCTCTAGGGGTGCCTCTGCCTCCGTATATAAAGGTTCAAAAGGGGGGGTGCGGCCAGCCTAGATGTGGCGTGCCAGGAGGAGTCCTTCTCCCTCCGGGAGTAGGATTCCCCCCCTTTCCTAGTTGGAATAGGATTCGCGGAGGGGGGAAAAGAGGAAGGGGGGCCGGCCCCCTCTCCTTGTCCTATTCGGACCAAGGGAGGGGAGGGGCGCGCGGCCCATCTCTGGTTGCCTCTTCTCTTTTCCACTAAGGCCCACTAAGGCCCATATATCTCCCGGGGGGTTTCCGGTAACCTCCCGGTACTCCGGTAAAATCCCGATTTCACCCGGAACACTTCCGATATCCAAACATAGGCTTCCAATATATCAATCTTTATGTCTCGACCATGTCGAGACTCCTCGTCATGTCCGTGATCACATCCAGGACTCCGAACAACCTTCGGTACATCAAAACGTATAAACTCATAATATAACTGTCATCGAAACGTTAAGCGTGCGGACCCTACGGGTTCGAGAACAATGTAGACATGACCGAGACACGTCTCCGGTCAATAACCAATAGCGGGACCTGGATGCCCATATTGGCTCCTACATATTCTACGAAGATCTTTATCAGTCAGACCGCATAACAACATACGTTGTTCCCTTTGTCATCGGCATGTTACTTGCCCGAGATTCGATCGTCGGTATCCAATACCTAGTTCAATCTCGTTACCGGCAAGTCTCTTTACTCGTTCCGTAATACATCATCCCGCAACTAACTCATTAGATGCAATGCTTGCAAGGCTTAAGTGATGTGCATTACCGAAAGGGCCCAGAGATACCTCTCCGACGATCGGAGTGACAAATCCTAATCTCGAAATACGTCAACCCAACATGTACCTTTGGAGACACCTGTAGAGCACCTTTATAATCACCCAGTTACGTTGTGACGTTTGGTAGCACACAAAGTGTTCCTCCGGCACACGGGAGTTACATAATCTCATAGTCATAGGAACATGTATAAGTCATGAAGAAAGCAATAGCAACATACTAAACGATCGGGTGCTAAGCTAATGGAATGGGTCATGTCAATCAGATCATTCAACTAATGATGTGATCCCGTTAATCAAATGACAACTCTTTGTCCATGGTTAGGAAACATAACCATCTTTGATTAACGAGCTAGTCAAGTAGAGGCATACTAGTGACACTCTGTTTGTCTATGTATTCACTCATGTATTATGTTTCCGGTTAATACAATTCTAGCATGAATAATAAACTTTTTATCATGATATAAGGAAATAAATAATAACTTTATTATTGCCTCTAGGGCATATTTCCTTCAGTCTCCCACTTGCACTAGAGTCAATAATCTAGATTACACAGTAATGATTCTAACACCCATGGAGCTTTGGTGTTGATCATGTTTTGCTCGTGGAAGAGGCTTAGTCAACGGGTCTGCTACATTCAGCTCCGTATGTATCTTGCAAATCTCTATGTCTCCCACCTGGACTAGATCCCGGATGGAATTGAAGCGTCTCTTCATGTGTTTGGTTCTCTTGTGAAATCTAGATTCCTTTGCCAAGGAAATTGCACCAGTATTGTCACAAAAGATTTTCATTGGACCCGATGCACTAGGTATGACACCTAGATCGGATATGAACTCCTTCATCCAGACTCCTTCGTTTGCTGCTTCCGGAGCAGCTATGTACTCCGCTTCACATGTAGATCCCGCCACGACGCTTTATTTAGAACTGCACCAACTGACAGCTCCATCGTTTAATGTAAACACGTATCCGGTTTGCGATTTAGAATCGTCCGGATCAGTGTCAAAGCTTGCATCAACGTAACCGTTTACGATGAGCTCTTTGTCACCTCCATATACGAGAAACATATCCTTAGTCCTTTTCAGGTATTTCAGGATGTTCTTGACCGCTGTCCAGTGATCCACTCCTGGATTACTTTGGTACCTCCCTGCTAGACTTATAGCAAGGCACACATCAGGTCTGGTACACAGCATTGCATACATGATAGAGCCTATGGCTGAATCATAGGGAACATCTTTCATTTTCTCTCTATCTTCTGCAGTGGTCGGGCATTGAGTCTGACTCAACTTCACACCTTGTAACACAGGCAAGAACCCTTTCTTTGCTTGATCCATTTTGAACTTCTTCAAAATCTTGTCAAGGTATGTGCTTTGTGAAAGTCCAATTAAGCGTCTTGATCTATCTCTATAGATCTTTATGCCTAATATATAAGCAGCTTCACCGAGGTCTTTCATTGAAGTATCCCTTTATGCTATCCAGAAATTCTATATCATTTCCAATCAGTAATATGTCATCCACATATAATATCAGAAATGCTACAAAGCTCCCACTCACTTTCTTGTAAATACAGGCTTCTCCGAAAGTCTGTATAAAACCAAATGCTTTGATCACACTATCAAAGCGTTTATTCCAACTCCGAGAGGCTTGCACCAGTCCATACATGGATCGCTGGAGCTTGCACACTTTGTTAGCTCCCTTTGGATCGACAAAACCTTCCGGTTGCATCATATACAACTCTTCTTCCAGAAATCCATTCAGGAATGCAGTTTTGACATCCATCTGCCAAATTTCATAATCATAAAATGCGGCAATTGCTAACATGATTCGGACAGACTTAAGCATCGCTACGGGTGAGAAGGTCTCATCGTAGTCAACCCCTTGAACTTGTCGAAAACCTTTTGCGACAAGTCGAGCTTTGTAGACAGTAATATTACCGTCAGCGTCAGTCTTCTTCTTGAAGATCCATTTATTCTCAATTGCTTGCCCATCATCGGGCAAGTCAACCAAAGTCCATACTTTGTTCTCATACATGGATCCCATCTCAGATTTCATGGCTTCAAGCCATTTTGCGGAATCTAGGCTCACCATCGCTTCTTCATAGTTCGTAGGTTCATCATGATCTAGTAGCATGATTTCCAAAACAGGATTACCGTACCACTCTGGCGCGGATCTTACTCTGGTTGATCTACGAGGTTCAGTAGTATCTTGTCCTGAAGTTTCATGATCATTATCATTAGCTTCCTCACTAATTGGTGTAGTTGTCGCAGAAACAGGTTTCTGTGATGTACTACTTTCCAATAAGGGAGCAGGTACAGTTACCTCGTCAAGTTCTACTTTCCTCCCACTCACTTCTTTCGAGAGAAACTCCTTCTCTAGAAAGGATCCATTCTTAGGAACGAATGTCTTGCCTTCGGATATGTGATAGAAGGTGTACCCAACAGTCTCCTTTGGGTATCCTATGAAGACACATTTCTCTGATTTGGGTTCGAGCTTATCAGGTTGAAGCTTTTTCACATAAAGCATCGCAGCCCCAAACTTTAAGAAACGACAACTTTGGTTTCTTGCCAAACCATGTTCATAAGGCGTCGTCTCAACGGATTTTGATGGTGCCCTATTTAACGTGAATGCGGCCGTCTCTAAAGCATAACCCCAAAACGATAGCGGTAAATCAGTAAGAGACATCATAGATCGCACCATATCTAGTAAAGTACGATTACGACGTTCGGACACACCATTACGCTGTGGTGTTCCGGGTGGCGTGAGTTGCGAAACTATTCCGCATTGTTTCAAATGTAGACCAAACTCGTAACTCAAATATTCTCCTCCACGATCAGATCGCAGAAACTTTATTTTCTTGTTACGATGATTTTCAACTTCACTCTGAAATTCTTTGAACTTTTCAAATGTTTCAGACTTATGTTTCATTAAGTAGATATACCCATATCTGCTTAAATCATCTATGAAGGTGAAAATGGAAATATGCCCTAGAGGCAATAATAAAAGCATTATTATTATATTTCCTTGTTCATGATAATTGTCTTTATTCATGCTATAATTGTGTTATCCGGAAATCGTAATACATGTGTGAATAACAGACACCAACATGTCCCTAGTAAGCCTCTAGTTGACTAGCTCGTTGATCAACAGATAGTCATGGTTTCCTGACTATGGACATTGGATGTCATTGATAACGAGATCACATCATTAGGAGAATGATGTGATGGACAAGACCCAATCCTAAACATAGCACAAGATCGTATAGTTCGTTTGCTAGAGTTTTCCAATGTCAAAGGTATCTTTTCCTTAGACCATGAGATCGTGTAACTCCTGGATACCGTAGGATTGCTTTGGGTATACCAAATGTCACAACGTAACTGGGTGACTATAAAGGTATACTACGGGTATCTCCGAAAGTGTCTGTTGGGTGACATGGATCAAGACTGGGATTTGTCACTCCGTATGACGGAGAGGTATCACTGGGCCCACTCGGTAATGCATCATCATAATGAGCTCAAAGTGACCAAGTGTCTGGTCGCGGGATCATGCATTACGGTACGAGTAAAGTGACTTGCCGGTAACGAGATTGAACGAGGTATTGGGATACCGACGATCGAATCTCGGGTAAGTAACATATCGATTGACAAAGGGAATTGCATACGGGGTTGATTGAATCCTTGACATCGTGGTTCATCCGATGAGATCATCGTGGAGCATGTGGGAGCCAACATGGGTATCCAGATCCCGCTGTTGGTTATTGACCGGAGATCGTCTCGGTCATGTCTGCTTGTCTCCCGAACCCGTAGGGTCTACACACTTAAGGTTCGGTGACGCTAGGGTTGTGAAGATATGTATATGCAGTAACCCGAATATTGTTCGGAGTCCCGGATGAGATCCTGGACGTCACGAGGAGTTCCGGAATGGTCCGGAGGTAAAGAATTATATATAGGAAATGTTGTTTCGGCCATCGAGACAAGTTTCGGGGTTATCGGTATTGTACCGGGACCACCGGAGGGGTCCCGGGGGCCCACCGGGTGGGGCCACCTGTCCCGGGGGGGCCACATGGGCTGTAGGAGGTGCGCCTTGGCCTACATGGGCCAAGGGCACCAGCCCCACTAGGCCCATGCGCCTAGGGTTTCCATGGGGGAGGAGTCCAAGTGGTGGAAGGCACCTCTGGGTGCCTTGGGGGGGAGGGAATCCTCTCCCTGGCCGCCGCACCTAGGATATCAGATCTCCTAGGCTGCGCACCACCCCCCCTTGGCCCTCCTATATATAGTGGGGGAGAGGAGGGACTTCATACACCAGCCCCTGGCACCTCCCTCTCTCCCCGTTACGTCTCCCTCGTGTAGTATAGGCGAAGCCCTGCTACTGTGACGCCCTGCATCCACCACCACGCCGTCGTGCTGCTGGATCTTCATCAACCTCTCCTTTCCCCTTGCTGGATCAAGAAGGAGGAGACGTCTCCCGTCCCGTACGTGTGTTGAACGCGGAGGTGCCGTCCGTTCGGCGCTTGGTCATCGGTGATTTGGATCACGTCGTGTTCGACTACATCATCACCGTTCTTTGAACGCTTCCGTGCGCGATCTACAAAGGTATGTAGATGCATCCAATGACTCGTTGCTAGATGAACTCCTAGATGATCTTGGTGAAACGAGTGGGAAAATTTTTGTTTTCTGCAACGTTCCCCAACAACTTGCTCCAATATTCATCATATATTTGATAAAAAATCTCCGTGAAGTTTCAGCTTGTTTGGAGTTGTGCAGAATAGGTGGCCTGGCGTAGCTTTTCCAGGTCCAGTCCATCTGCCGGAATTCTCCCTCTTTGTGTATACCTTGCATATTATGAGAGAAAAGGCATTAGAATTACTTCAAAAAGCATTATTATGGATAAAGACATCATAAATAACAGTAGAAAACGTGATGCAAAATGGACGTATCAACTCCCCCAAGCTTAGACCTCGCTTGTCCTCAAGCGAAAAACCAAAATCGAAAAACATGTCCACATGCTTAGAGAGAGAGGTGTCGATAAAAACAAAATACGGACATAGAAGCATCATGTTCACTATTATAACAACAACAAACTTAAACATAAGACTCTTGTCATAGAACTTTTATCATAGACTTCTCATGAATAAGTGACAATTCATCACACTATTGAAGTATAAAACAAAAACTCTATTAAAAACCAACAAACTATGTTCTCAGTCAACTTTGGAACTAGAATTCATCATCTTTTCAGGAAGGGTCACGTATCGGAGCCTTTAGAAAAGTCCACATACTCAACCATCATATAGTATTCTATGATTGCTAACACTCACCGCGTACACATGAGCAAAACGTTTCAACCGGACACATAGAAAGATAGGGCTTATAGTTTCGCCTCCCAACGTATTCACCTCAAGGGTGATGTCAACAATAATAACTCATGTATCAAGTTTCCGGTTAATACAATTCTAGCATGAATAATAAACATTTATCATGCTATAAGGAAATATAAAATAATAATTTATTATTGCCTCTAGGGCATATTTCTTTCAGGGCTATCACCCCAAAGAAGATCTTCGAAGCCAGAAGGCACCTACTGGTACTTAGGGCATCTCTAGCAGATTCCATGTCTTATAATTCCAAATTGTATCCTCTATCCTACCTATACCTCACTGATACAGTTAGATTTCTAGAACTTTGTTCAATCATTTTGCAATTCGATGCATGACTGTGATTCATGATTCATGGCATGGACGTGTTATGTTGGCTTTGTACTTTGTCATACATATGGATGTCATCTAGAACTTCGTCATATGCATGCTGGTTATGCTATATGGATGTGACCTTGCCAATGTGATGTGATGTTTACATATGAAATCATGTGTTTTTGTTATTACTACACGCAAAAAAACCATGTGCCATGTGGCATACATTTCACATGGTTAAGCAATGAAAATCGTGTGCAGCGAGGGCTTAGAGATGTCGATGTTTCCGATGCGTTTGCATTAGTGAGAAGTCAGTACCAATGGGTCCCAATCCATGTGCGATGAGCCTTTTCAATGTTTGTGCTGTGGTGTTCTATAGGGCAGGTTTTAGATGTGTGAGAGACAAGAACCGAGTGCTTCACCTACAAACTGCAAAACATGCAAAAGAGGGGCACCTCAGAACCGTGGAGTGTTGCTCCAACACTCGCCATTGTTGGTCCCAGTGGCGGAGATAGGGGGACCAGTAGGGCCCTCCCCCGCCCCCTAACAACCTGGATTACCATGCTAATTTTCCTTAAAACAGTACATAATCATTGGCTATTTTATGCTAAAAACTCATTTTTCTAGGATTTGGTCCTCCCCAATCAGTTTTAGCATCACTCGGCCCCCTGATAATATTTTTCTGGCTCTGCAACTGGTTGGTCCATTTGCACCCCGGCCTGCTCCATATTTGGCAGTACCATTAATTAGCTTGGCTATCCCTAGGCCCGCCATGAACAAAACAAATATGGTGGGCAGCAGAGTACATTGGTCTTTCAGAAATTAACTGATTAGACTGTGAGTTTTTCTCATATACATAACCCATATACTACATGGGAATTCCACCTCATCATGTGACAACATTTTTTCTCTCTCACGGAGGCATCACATGTCGGTGATCGTAAGCTCTTCGTCCAGGAGAACCGGACGATGAGCATCTGGCTAGAAGTTGTGGATCCCCATGCAAGGTGTGAGACTGTCCAGCTGACCTTGTTTGCACAAAGGGGCGGAAAATATTTTGGTTGGACTAAAATGTGAGTCGGCCGTCACAGGAAAACTATACAGATCCTTCGTTTCCAGCTTATATTTAAATTCCTGTTGCACCCCATTCCTATCAAGCTTGATTCCTATGGACATCTTGCTACTGTTTGACACATCATGCATCTCTGCGCTACTCCTCACCAAAATAATGTCTCACTTTTGTGTCCCCTTTCGGCCATTTCAATGGATGGTTCATATATATATATATATATATATATATATATATATATATATATATATATACATGTTTCAGATGAGCGGGCAGCTGGGACTTTAGTGCTTCACCTATTATGACTAGAGCAACACGTGTCAATGAGAGCCGCACCCCTGAACCATTTAACTGGATCATCGGCCCAAAAGTCTCCACTGTTATGACTTTCCCAAAAACAAAAGGGAAACGTTTGGGGTCGGGGCACCGGCGGAACGATTCGGCCGGTCTCCCTCTTCCTCGCGCAGCGCACGTACAGGAGGACACCAGCGCCGGCAGGCACCACACGTCGGCCAGGCGACCAGCGGGCTCCTTCGACCGCCGCCGCCAGAGAAGAGCGCCTTGTCGTCCGCGTGCGGCTGCCCCTCACCGGATGTCGTTCGCGTGCGGCCGCGCCTTGCCGGATCTCGTTCGCCTGCGGCCGCCCCTCGCCGTATCTCGTCCGCCTGCGGCCGCCCCTCGCCGGACTACTACCCCTCTGCCTCTTCCCAGAATCCGCCCCTCTGCCTCTCCCTGGAATCCGCCCCGGCCGCCCCTCGCCAGACCTTGCAGCGCTCGAGCCTCCCCAGCCATGGCAGACTACACCCCACGGTGATTTTTTGTAGAACCGGTTGTAGCAAATTCAATCGCCGGTGGTAGCAAAAATCTACTACTGTTGCAGCAAAACGCTACATCTAGTAAATAAAAAAGCTTCAAACCAGACTCGGAACACATGAAGAGCTGCAACCGTTTTAACAAAAGCTTCATCCCGCAGATGAAAAAGTTTCAACCCAGAGATTGAAAATCTTCAACCAGACACTACAAAAGTTGCAACCGTTTAAAAAAAAGCTTCATCCCGCAGATGAAAAAGCTTCATTCTGCAGATGAAAAAGCTTCTACAAGAGATCGAGAAAGCTTCAACCAAAATGTTGGAACATGTGACGATGTCATTTTTGCTGGAACCAGCGGCATCGTTTGCTACAACCAACGACTCACTTTGTTGCGACCCTTCATGGCGAGCTACAACCGGCGACGACGACGGCGACGCGTTTTTGCTACAACCGCACTGAATTTTTCTGCTGGAAGTGGCTTCATTTTTTGCTGGAACCGGCGGATTTTTTTGCTTCAAACGGTGACATCCGCAGAATTTTTGCTGGAACCAGCCATTAGATTTGCTAGAAATCAGTGCTATTCTTTTGTTTGCAACTGGTGACTACTGGTGATGCTAAGAGCACGACACCGTGGCAATGGCGAGGAACGCATTTTGTGTGTGCTAGAAGCGCCCCTGCCATTGCTGGAACCAACGGCCCCCATTTTTTTGATGCATCCGAAGCATTTTTTGCTGCAGCAGCGACGACGAGCAGCTACGGCGACCGGCGGCGACGAGCACGGAGATGAGGACGACCGGGGGCGGGGGAGGGGAGGGGGGAGGGGAGGGGGGAGGGGCTGCGCAACGCTTGGAGCGGCAGGGGCAGTAGGAGGCGCGGCGCCGCGACGCGAGGTAGAAGATGATAGGGCGAATCGTTTTCTTCAGCCGGATCCAACGACCCACGCGCTCAGATCCAACGGTCGCGGTGTGACCGGCCCAACAGTTGGGCCGGCGCACCGGCGCAGATCGTTGCCCAAAACAAAAACATAAAACACACCCCACTGTTGGTCCATTTGCAGCCCGATCCATATTTGGGAGTATCATTAGCTTGGCTCTTTTGGTCTAGCTACCGGGATCCTAGGCTCACCGTGAATTTTCTTTTATGGGTGAAACATTAGTCTTATTACTAAGAAAAAAATTACATATTGAGTTGTTCCGTTATTTCAAAAAATGGACACCGAGCTGTTGGCATTTGGGCATGGGACTTCCATATTTCTGCTCCTAAAGAGGGGATCACAATATCTAGTATTATGGGCGACCCGTCCCTTTCTTCTTTCAGCAAATAAAGCACACACTAGTACGATAATCTTTCTAAAATCAAATTGATTGGCTTGGAATTTTTTCTCATACAAAAAATAAATAAATACATAACCTATATATCATCAACCCACCACTTCCATCTTATTACATAGCTACATTCTCAAGCTCTGTTGGAAAAGGCAGTGCCTAGGAGGCGCTTAGGCATGCCTAGGCGCTAGGCAATGGCCAAACGCCTCGCCTAGGGCATAAATGGAGGTCTAGGCAGGGCAAGCAAGGAATTGCCTATCCAAGCAAGAAATTATGCGACATACTACACTGATATGTCAAACGGGTTATATTCCAATGGCAGTAGATGGTAATTAACTTATTTATATGCCCAAAACTAATATCAACACCCATATAATAATCAAAAATACACTACGAGTAAAATATATTACCGCCTAGGCCATGCCTAGGCCGCTTAGGCACCGCTTAGGCACTAGCCGAAAGCCAACCGCCTCGCTTACGCCTACCGCTTTTTTCAACCTTGTTCTCAAGAACGGGGTACCACACCATGCAGTTCATCGATCGACCCATCAAAACATCTACCAATGTGAGCCCTAGGCACATGCACAAGCAAACAGGATGTGAGCACCTCTGCTTCGATGAGTACTTTGATCGTCACAATCCTCTAATTATTAGGCAAAACAGTTGAGAGCACAACACCTCATCGGCAGGCTCCTAAGCCACGTTGCCCTTCTGCAATGAAATGAATGGTAATTAGGCGTTGATAAAATATAACTGAATATAAGTATTATTTGCAAACTCATAAAGCGGACGCAGGGCATTTTTGGTCATTAACAGAAGGCATTCCATACTGTATTATTTATTGACAGAGAAACCGACTAGTGAAATGCATTTTCAGTTAATTTGTTGCAAAACTGAAGCTAGAAGCCTCCCATAACTTTTTATTTTTCTCAACCAAAAAAGACTGTCCATGTAGGATTGTTGTTCTTCTGTTGTAAAAGATATTATAATCCTGAAGTGCATGTGCAACGATCAATCAATTTCTTTCTTGTGTTGTACTCCCTCCCTCACGTAATATAAAATGTTATTAGAACTAATGTATGGATACATTTGTTGTAATAACATGATATTGTAGGAGGTAGGGAGTAATTAGACTTCCTGAAACATGCAACGCTGCGTCATACGCAGAAAATGATATGCATTGTAGCTTATCCTGTGGAACCTCATACAGGTCATCTTCAACAGCTTTGACTGCCGTGAAGGAGAAGGGGCCTGGGTCATCCATCCCGGTTTGCTTCTCCAGCTTGTGCTGATTCCCGCCGGGGCCCAAGGTGAAGATGCCACTGTCATGGCTAGTCGGTTGACGCTCAAAAAAAAAAAAGCTAGTCGGTTTATGCGTCGTGACAGACTCGAAGCACTGATTGACAACGCCCACCGTCCAGCCCCCCGCGGTCGCCGTCTGTGTGGTGTGCAAATGACATTGGAAGGCCAATGCTACAAGTCTAGTATCATTGGACAAATGTTAGGTACGTCGTGCATGGCCCCCATACGAATTCCCGATGCATCCTATTCTTATTCCTATAGACCACATTTTACTACTATTTTGACATCGTGCATCTTTGTCCTGGTCCTCACTCAAACAATGCCACTTTTGTGTCTCCTCATGGCCATTTGGATGGTATATATAGTTTCAGATGACTGAGTGGCTTGAGCTTCAGTGCTCTACCCACCATGACTAGAGCGGCATGTGCAAAAGAGCTGAGTTGATGGCATTTATGAACAGGACTTTCATATTTCCGCTCATGAAGAGGAGATCACAATGCTAGTATACTATGGGCACGTTCCCTTCTTCATTTCAGCAAATACGGCAGGCATTAGTACATTAATCTTCATAAATCAAATTGACCAGCTTGGGAGTTTTGCTCATACATAACATAAATGAATGAAAAGACATAACCTATATATAAGTCATCAATCCACTACTACCAGCTTGCATAGTTACATTCTCAAGGACGGGGAACCACATCGTGCAGTTCATCCATCGATCCATCAAAACATGTACCAATGTGAGCCCTAGGCGGCATTCAGTAGGCAAAGCAGTTGATGCCGCAACACCTCATCAGCAGGCTCCTCAGCCACGTCCTACCCTTCTGCAATGAAACAAGATAATTAGACATTGATAAAAAAATAAAGATTAGTGGTATTAGAAAACTCATAAAGCAGTGGAGCAAATTTCTAGTTGTTAACTGAAAATGCATTCCATACTACTACCACCGATCCAAAATAAGTGTCATGGTTTAACTTATTTTGGATCGGAGGGAGTACTATTTACTGGCAGAGAGACCGACTAGTGAATGAGTATTTTCAGTTAATTTGTTGCAAAACGGAAGGACGCGGACGTTTGGTTCATGGGTGTATCTACATCCTATATGGAAAAAAATAGTAATTCAACAAAAAGTCAGAAAATTCTGAAAATATTTTTGAAATAAACTTGACCTACCATTGTACTTGTGAGAAAAAAATCCACAAAAAGAAAACCCCCCTTTGACTTCTTTTTAAAAAAGACAATTTTTTAGCTAAAATAGTGTGAAAGTGACCTAAAATCAAATAAATTTTGTCTTTTTTGCCTTGAAGTCAACGTTGGTTTTTTTCCATGAAAATTTCTATAGTAGTGCGAAAGAAAGTCAAGTTTATTCTAAATAAAACTTCTACCTATTTTGACTTTCTCTTTAATTATTAAAAAAACAACATGGTGTACATACAACCAGGTTCCGAAGTGTATTTCCCCAAAACTGAAGCCATAATCCCATTACTTCAGTTAAGGGCCGTGGTTTTATACTCTTTTCAGCAAAATAATGTCTATGTAGGATTGGAGTTCTTGTGTTGTGAAAGTTACAATCCTGAGGGGCATATATAACGATCTATCATTTTATTGAAACAAATCAATTTCTTTCTTGTGTTGAAAACTTCCTGAAACATGGGATGCAACCATCATACAATGCAGAAAATTAATTGCATACCCGTAGTGGCTTGGCGCAGGGCATGTCCGGTGGGACCTCGTACAGGTCATCGTCAACAGCTTTGACCGCCGTGAAGAAGAAGGGCTCCATTGCCACGTGGGGCCCTGAGTCATCCACCCAGGTTTGCCTCGCAATTTTGTGCTGCTTCCCCATGGCGACGACGCCATTGTCGTAACCAGTGAGGTCCTGCTTGAGTGATTTGTGTGCCACGCCTGGCTCGAAACACTGGTTGACGGCCGCCGTCCAGCCATCGCCGTCGCCGTTGCTGTGGTTGTTCCACTCTCCGAACGGTGGGACTCGCCTCCTGCGACCTGCCCTCGCCCTCTGCATGCACACGTACGTTGTCATCAAGCTAGATAGTAGTACCATAAAACCTGAAGATATATCGTGGGTACAGAGAAGATATGGGTCGCTGTGGTGTGCTTGGCAAGGAATGCAAGGTGGGGCCCGCACAAAAATTATAGCTCTGTGTATGAGTGGGTCCCTCCCATGTACTGGTGTGCACTGGTCACTGGACTGCTGACTGACTGACTGTTGACCCCGGCGGGGACATGGTTGACTAGAGAGCGTGCCGTGTGCTGCAAGCCTAACAGCCATCTTAGCTTCCAGAGCAAGGATTCTAGATTTGCCAGCCAGAACGTACATGAATTTGGAGCTAGCTAAGACATGACTGCACGAAGTATGTGGATCGAGTGTATACATACCTTGCAGGGTTTGTGTACGGGGAACTGGGTGTGCATCGCAGACTCGAAGCGCTGGGAGAGCACAGACCAGTCGTCGCCGCCGCCGTAGTTCCATTGCCCGAACGCCGGTATCCCCCGGTAGCCCCTCGCATCCTGCGAAATACAGATACATCAGCTCCGCTCGGCCATGGCAAGTGAAACGAACGCAACGGCAAGCAACATGAGCATGATCAGCCCTTGATACGGAAGCCATGCATACCTCCATTGGCTTGGCTTGGATTGGTCAGCGATTGTGAGATGGAGCCCCCGGTGGCAAGCTCGGCTTAGGCAAGGACACAAGGCAAGAGTGAGGAATGTCTGAGTGATAGAAGAGAGGTATTGACACAGGGAAGGACGGTGGCCGGTTCGGTAAATTTATATGGAAGAGGGTGTGGTGTGCTTAGGAAGGAAGACAACCGACTTTGAGAGTGGAAACTTGGGGCAGAGGGCAAGCCAAGGGCGCGCTAGCTGGCTCTGAACATACTATGCGTGTTCTGGTGGTGCTGTTCTCAAGCAATCTCGGGCGCTGTGTACAAGGGAGGAGGTAGAGGGAGCATGCAGCGGAGCAGTCCAATAAAAGGAGGCAATGGCATACTAGTAGGGGTGATCATGTGGGTCAACCGTACATAAATCCGGTGCTTGTACTAGAACCGAGTCTAGGAAAAAAAATCTAAAGAATGCAAAAGTTACGGAAAATAGTAGCTTCTGTCAAGAAAACAATTCTACTAGGAAATTATACACTTGCACTCATTCTTTGAGCTGCAATTCTTTTCTACTCCGGCACTCCGGCTACGACAGCTTGTACATGTTCACATTGTGTACCCATATGATCTTGCGTTGCGTATACGAAGGGGCAGACATTATATTGGTGGTACAACTAAGGTTCAAGTAGACTTTCGCTGGACAAATATACAGACATTTCTTCTACAGCTTCCATGCGTATTCCTGCTGCACCTCATTCCTATCAAGCTTGATTTCTATAGACATCTTGCTACTATTTTGACACATCATGTGTCTCCGTGCTGCTCTACAAATATAGTAGCACTATTCTAATCCCAGAATTAGAATAGTTATTCTGATCACGGACGGCCCTATGTAGGACGCGCGGAGGTCCTCCCGAACCCGAGGAGAGAAAAGAAAGAACACGCCCACTCCCACTAGTCCACCGCCCCCTCCCCGATCCCCAACCTCCCCCGAACCAGCGCCATCTAGCTCTCGTCCCTTGCAACAACCGCCGCGCGGCCGAGCCAGCTTCCAACCACCGCCGCGGCACCATCCCAACCGACGCGCCGCCGTCCCGGCTCCTCACCACCTCCCCTCGACACGCTGCTCCACCTCCCACCTGGATCTCCCTCGCTTCGGATCCCGTCTAGTCCCGCCTCCGCACTTCGCCCCACTCGCAGCGACGCCGCTGCCCTCGCCGAGCACCGCGCCATCGAAGCCACACGAGCTCGCATCCAAAGCTCGCGGTCTACTGAGCCAGAGATGGCATCGGCCGCCGCCGCGGATGGTCATCGGACGCCTCCGGGGCCGACGCACCCTGAACCACCAGCATGCGCCATGGATGCCCACACCATCGGAAGTCCGCACAGGAGGGCCTTGTAGCAGCACCTTCAATGGGGATTGGGCACTACCTGCAGCTGAAGGAGGCATCGGCCTGCGGCTGGTGGGAGCATCTGTCAGATAAACCCTGAATTAGTTAGCCCGGATCGGTTTCCCCGGTTCATTTTTTCTTTCTGTAAGAAATAAGGCACGAGGCCGTGACTTGTGCGTGCCCGAGTGCGACTAGTTCAGGAGGTGGCCACGGTGAGCACGCCCCGTCCGCGAGCGTGGGATGGCACGTTCGTTCTGTGCGGGTAGTGGCGTGCGCATCGGCCGGCCCCGTTTCGATCCAACTGAATAAGAGAACAAGAAAGCGAGAAAAGCAGCAAGGCATTCACTGTGCAAAACCTCGAGTGTCTACCCTTGTTCATCAGAGCGAGAGAGAGAGAGGGAGGAAACGAGCGAGCGATCGGTTGACAATTGGCATCAGAGCCACCATCGACGAGGGACCATGGCGGGCAGCGGTGAGCACGCCGGCAACGACACGCCGGACGGCGCTCCCAAGGCTCGCGACGGGGAGGCGACGCCCCAGCAGCGCACGGAAACGCGGGGGCGTAGCCGCGGACGTAGCCATGTTAAGAGGAACGCGGGGGAGGTGATCGTCCACGAGCGCGTGATCCGGGAAGGCGCCGGACACGGCGGCGCGATCGTCTACCCCACCCTGACTCCCACCAATTACATCGAGTGGGCCCTTGTGATGCAGATCAATCTCCGCGCGCAAGGACTCTGGGAGGCCATGCTCGGCGAGGGCATGGTCACAGACCGCGAAGACATGGCTGCCCTCGCCGCACTGATCCGGGCGGTGCCCCCGGACATGCACGGCGTCCTCGCCGTGAAGAACTCGGCGTACGTGGCGTGGGAGGCTGTGCGCACCATGCGCATGGGAGTGACGCGCGTCCGGGAGGCCACGGCACAACGCCTCCGGACGAAGTTCGAGCAAGTCAGCTTCAAGGACAGCGAAACGCTGGACGCGTTCGCCATGCGGCTCACGGGCCTCGTCAACAACCTCCGGTCGCTGGGCGACAACGTGGAGGAGGTGCGCGTGGTGCAGAAATTTCTGCGCGTCGTCCCGGCCAGGTACACGCAGATTGCATGTGCCATTGAGACCCTTCTCGATCTGAGGACACTGACGGTGGAAGAGCTCGTCGGCCGACTCCGATCGGCTGAGGAACCCTACGGCACCGAGCAGAAGAGCCACACTGGCCAGCTCCTGCTCACGGAGGAGGATGTTGGAAATATGCCCTAGAGGCAATAATAAAATGGTTATTATTATATTTCTTTGTTCATGATAATTGTCTATTATTCATGCTATAATTGTGTTATACGGAAATTGTAATACATGTGTGAATACATAGACGACAACACGTCCCTAGTGAGCCTCTAGTTGACTAGCTTGTTGATCAAAAGATAGTCATGGTTTCCTGACTATGGACATTAGATGTCATTGATAACGGGATCACATCATTAGGAGAATGATGTGATGGACAAGACCCAATCCTAAGCTTAGCTCAAAGATCGTGTAGTTCGTTTGCTGTAACTTTTTTGAATGTCAAGTATCATTTCCTTAGACCATGAGATTGTGCAACTCCCGGATACCGTAGGAGTGCCTTGGGTGTGCCAAACGTCACAACGTAACTGGGTGACTATAAAGGTACATTACAGGTATCTCCAAAAGTGTCTGTTGGGTTGGCACGAATCGAGACTGGGATTTGTCACTCCGTATGACGGAGAGGTATCTCTGGGCCCACTCGGTAATGCATCATCATAATGAGCTCAATGTGATCAAGTGGTTGATCACGGGATCATGCATTATGGTACGAGTAAAGTGACTTGCCGTAACGAGACTGAACAAGGTATTGGGATACTGACGATCGAGTCTCGGGCAAGTAACGTACCGATTGACAAAGGGAATTGTATACGGATTGATTGAATCCTCGACACCGTGGTTCATCCGATGAGATCATCGTGGAGCATGTGGGAGCCAACATGGGTATCCAGATCCCGCTATTGGTTATTGACCGGAGAGGCTTCTCGGTCATGTCTGCATGTCTCCCGAACCCGTAGGGTCTACACACTTAAGGTTCGGTGACGCTAGGGTTGTAGAGATATTAACATACGGTAACCTGAAAGTTGTTCGGAGTCCCGGATGAGATCCCGGACGTCATGAGGAGTTCCGGAATGGTTCGGAGGTAAAGATTTATATATAGGAAGTCCAGTTTCGGCCATCGGGAAGGTTTCAGGGGTCACCGGTATTGTACCGGGACCACCGGAAGGGTCCCGGGGGTCCACCGGGTGGGGCCACCTATCTCGGAGGGCCCCATGGGCTGAAGTGGGAGGGGAACCAGCCCCTAGTGGGCTGGTGCGCCCCCTTGGGCCTCCCCCTGCGCCTAGGGTTGGAAACCCTTGGGGTGGGGGCGCCACCCTTGCCTTGGGGGGCAAGGCACCACCTTGGCTGGCGCCCCCCCTAGGAGATTGGATCTCCTAGGGCCGGAGCCCCCCTAGGCACCCTATATATAGTGGGGGGGGGAGGGCTGCACACCAAAGCCCCTGGCCTCTCCCTCTCCCTCCCGTGACACTCCTCCGTCTCCCTGCGCTTGGCGAAGCCCTGCCGAGATCACCGTTGCTTCCACCACCACGCCGTCGTGCTGCTGGATCTTCATCAACCTCTCCTTCCCCCTTGCTGGATCAAGTTGGAGTTGACGTCTTCCCAACCATACGTGTATTGAACGCGGAGGTGCTGTCCGTTCGGCACTTGGTCATCGGTGATTTGAATCACGTCGAGTACGACTCCATCAACTCCGTTCTCTTGAACGCTTCCGCTCGTGATCTACAAGGGTATGTAGATGCACTCCTCTCTCCCTCGTTGCTAGATGACTCCATAGATTGATCTTGGTGATGCGTAGAAAATTTTAAAATTCTGCTACGTTCCCCAACAGTGGTATCAGAGCTAGGTCTATGCGTAGTTACTATGCACGAGTAGAACACAACGTAGTTGTGGGCGTCGATATTGTCAATTATCTTGCCATTACTAGTCTTATCTTGATTCGGCGGCATCGTGGGATGAAGCGGCCCGGACCAACCTTACACGTACGCTTACGTGAGACCGGTTCCACCGACTGACATGCACTAGTTGCATAAGGTGGCTGGCGGGTGTCTGTCTCTCCCACTTTAGTCGGATCGGATTCGATGAACAGGGTCCTTATGAAGGGTAAATAGAAATTGGCAATTCACGTTGTGGTTTTGGCGTAGGTAAGAAACTTTCTTGCTAGAAACCTATAGCAGCCACGTAAAAACATGCAACAACAATTAGAGGACGTCTAACTTGTTTTTGCAGCAAGTGTTTTGTGATGTGATATGGCCAAAGGATGTGATGAATGATATATGTGATATATGAGATGATCATGTTCTTGTAATAGGAATCACGACTTGCATGTCAATAAGTACGACAACCGGCAGGAGCCATAGGAGTTGTCTTTATTTATTTATGACCTGCGTGTCAACATAAACGTCATGTAATTACTTTACTTTATTGCTAAAGCATTAGCCATAGTAGTAGAAGTAATAGATGACAAGACAACTTCAAGAAGACACGATGATGGAGATCATGATGATGGAGATCATGGTGTCATGCCGGTGACAACGATGATCATGGAGCCCCGAAGATGGAGATCAAAAGGAGCAAATGATATTGGCCATATCATGTCACTATTTGATTGCATGTGATGTTTATCATGTTTTATATCTTATTTGCTTAGAACGACGGTAGCTTAAATAAGATGATCCCTCGCAATAGTTTCAAGAAAGTGTTCCCCCTAACTGTGCACCGTTGCGAAGGTTCGTTGTTTCGAAGCACCACGTGATGATCGGGTGTGATAGATTCTAACGTTCGAATACAACGGGTGTAAGCCAGATTTACACACACAATACACTTAGGTTGACTTGACGAGCCTAGCATGTACAGACATGGCCTCGGAACACGGAAGACTGAAAGGTCGAGCATGAGTCGTATAGAAGATACGATCAACATGAAGATGTTCACCGATGTTGGCTAGTCCGTCTCACGTGATGATCGGACACGACACTACTAGGAAAAGGGCTATAGATAGGATTGACACTAATGGCGCACCAGGAAAGTAGTGCGCCACTACTATATACTAATGGCGCACCAGTTGGTGATGCGCCATTAGTGTGGAAGACACTAATGGCGCACCAGAAAACTGGTGCGCCACTAGTGATAATTTTTTTCATTTTTACATACATAGTAATGGCGCATCCTACCGAAGTACGCCATTACTAGTTAGAACTAGTAATGGCGCACCAGACATGTAGTGCGCCAGTACTGAATTTTTTTTATTCTTTTTTTTGCAAAACTACTAATGGCGCACCGCCTCACAGTGCGCCATTACTAGTTTAAACTACTAATGGCGCACCCTGTGAAAGTGCGCCATTAGTGTATATATATATATATATATATATATATATATTACTTTTCTACAAAACTACTAATGGCGCACCACCTGCAGGTGCACCATTAGTAGCCAGGGTTACTAATGGCGCATTTGCAGGTGGTGCGCCATTAGTAACCTGGGACCCCAACAAGATATTTTGGACAGCCCCACACCTACCCACTCACTTTCCCCACTTCATTCCCTCCACCTCCTTCTCCAAGCTTTCGGCTGCCTCCTCCTCCTCACCTCATTTCCACCATAGATTCATCAAAATTAAGTGGTGAAATTACCTTTTGGATAGGAAGTATGGGGAAAGCTATCTTCATGATGTAGATCTACTTTTTTCTCCCTAGCTAGCTCGCTCCAACAACGTGCACATGCACTTTTTGTGGCCTAGCTAGATCTATGTATGTTTGTGGTGTTGCATGTGTTTGTGGTGTTGCATATATGTTTGTGTTTGTAGGTACCGGTATTTGAAATGCGATAGTTGCCAATATTTTGCCGGAATGTTGATTCATTTCCGTTTCGGCGAGAATTTTGGCACTATGCATTCTTTTTGGTCCTATTTTTAGGGAAGGTCATGCCAAATTTTTTCTTGGTTCTAAAATATCGTTTTGCTCTACCCCGCAGGCGACCATGGTCCGCACGATGACCGAAGGCATCGTGAATAGGTTTTTGAGCTCCGCGAAGGCCGAGATGCTTCAAAAGAACGAGACGGAGATAAGATGTCCGTGTCGAAGATGCAAGCTGAAGAGCCTTATTGCGGACCCGGATTCCGGGCAGGTGCGGGACCACCTACTCTTGCGTGGTTTCATGGATGGCTATCGGTGGCAAGGTGATGAAGATGACTATGAAGTCGTCCATGGGGGCCGGGCAAGAAATGAGGAAGGGCAACAAGGACAAGTACCACCGCGGCGAGGGCGGGCGAGAAGACGAAGAATCTCCAGGACATGATCACGACGGTGATGCTGTACACAGTCATCATGTAGAAGATGTCGTACATGATGATGAGGAAGATCAAGACGAAGGGCATGATCATGAAGATGAAGATGCCGGAGCAGACGACGATGGAGGCTGGGTGCAGGACCCTCATATTCAAGAGCTGCTTCTCAAGCAGACGGATAACGCAAGAGCTGCCGCCCGAGAGAAAGCCAAGCTGGATCAACTGGAGATAGACGCGGTTACTCCATTGTATGAAGGATGCAGGCCCGAGGATACCCGCCTGAAAGTAACGCTCATGGCTCTGGAGATGAAGGTAAAACACAAAATGACCGACGCATGCTTCGACGAGAACATGTCATTCTGGCACGAACGTCTTCCCAAGGGGAACAAGTGCCCGACCAGTTTCGAGGAGGCGAAGAAAATCGTGTGTCCTCTGGATTTACCGCACGTGAAATACCATGTGTGCATGAACAATTGCATCATTTATCGGGACGAGCACGCGGAGTCTACCATATGTCCGGTGTGCGGCGTCACTCGATACAAGAAGAGGAAGAAAGCTCCTCGAAAATCGGTGTGGTACTTTCCGATCACTCCTCGTCTGCAGCGGTATTTCGCGGACCCTAAGGTAGCAAAGCTCCTGCGTTGGCACGCGGATAGGGAGGAGAAGAAGCGGGAAGATGACGGAAATGATCCGGAGATAAATAAAAAAGACAAGATGCTGAGTCACCCTAAGGATGCGAGCCAGTGGCAAGCGTTGAACTTCGAATACCCAGAATTTGGGAAGGATCCAAGGAACATCGTGCTGGGCGCGAGCACCGATGGAGTCAATCCGTTTGGCAGCCAGAGAAGCACACATAGCACCTGGCCTGTGTTTGTGTGGATGTACAACCTTCCCCCCTGGTTGTGCATGAAGAGGAAGTACATTCACATGAGTATGCTAATTGAAGGGCCGAAACAACCAGGGAACGACATCAATCTGTATCTGGGGCTGCTGAAAGAGGAGCTAGACACGCTGTGGAAAACGCCAGCCAATACATGGGACGCCGCAGAGAAAGAATATTTCCCTATGAGAGCCGCACTGCTCACGACGGTGCACGACTATCTCGGTTACGGATATCTCGCGGGGCAGGTAGTCCACGGATTTTCTGGATGCGTAAGGTGCATGGATGACACAACGTATCGCCAGCTAGATAGAGATCCCGGATCTTCGAAAACCGTGTTCATGGGACATCGAAGGTGGCTTCGCGACGATGACCCGTGGAGGAAACGCAAGGATCTGTTCGATGGTGAAACCGAACCCCGAAAACACCCGCGTACGAGGAGCGGCGAGGAAATAGACGAGCTGTTGAAAAATTGGAAAGATTGCCCACTGCCGGGAAAGAAGCAAAAGGCGCCAGAGCCGGGAAAGAAGCGAAAGGCGCCAGAGCCGCTGCTGAAGGTATGGAAAACGAGGTCTGTTTTCTGGGACTTGCCGTACTGGAAGATCCACCGTGTGCCTCACAGCCTTGATGCCATGCATATCACGAAGAACGTGTGCGAGAGTCTGCTTGGTACCCTGCTCAACATGCCAGAGAGGACCAAAGATGGGCCGAAAGCAAGGGCAGACTTGAAATCAATGGGCATCAGGTAGGAGCTTCACGCTAATGATGATGATGATGATGATTGATGATGATGAGGCGAAGCAGGACACAGAAACTCGTCGCAAAGGCAAAAAGGCCAAGAAGACCGGAATGTGACTACCCTCCCGCGTGCTTCACTCTAAGTCAGGAGGAGATCGAGCAGTTTTTCACCTGCCTCTAGGAGTAAAACTTCCTTATGGTTACGCGGGGAAGATAAGCAGATACCTAGACCCAGCGAAGCAGAAGTTCAGCGGGATGAAGTCTCACGACTGTCACGTGCTGATGACGCAGATACTTCCAGTTGCAATCCGTGGGATCATGGACGCGCACGTCCGTGAAACGCTATTTGGCCTATGCAACTTTTTCGACGTCATCTCTCGGAAGTCGATTGGCGTGAGGCAACTCAGAAGGCTACAGGAAGAGATCGTGGTGATACTATGCGAGCTTGAGATGTACTTCCCGCCCGCATTCTTCGACGTTATGGTGCATCTGCTGGTCCATATCGTGGAGGATATCATCCAACTCGGGCCGACGTTCCTGCACAGCATGATGCCGTTCGAAAGGATGAATGGTGTCATCAAAGGATACGTTCGCAACATGTCACGTCCAGAGGGAAGTATAGCCAGGGGCTTTCTGACCGAAGAGTGCATCTCCTACTGCACGAATTATCTAGGCATCGAGAACCCCGTTGGTCTGCCCGTCAACAGGCACCTCGGCAGGCTCGCTGGATGGGGTCACCGTGAGGGTCGCCGCGAAATGCATGTCGACTTCGAGGGTCGACTCGCCGACTTTGAAAGAGCAAACCTAGTCGCGCTACAACACATAGACGTGGTCGATCCTTGGGTGGTAGAGCACAAAACCTTTATTGAGAAGACGTACAATGACCGAGGCCAACAGAGGAGGACGGATGAGATATAATCAAAGAGCACAACTCATGTTTCACGCGTTGGTTCAAGCAGAAGCTTCTGTCGTACCCTTTACATGAGGATTCTTCCGCGGAAGAACAACTCATATTCGCCTTGTCACAGGGCGCCGAGCACAACCTGATGACCTATGAGGCGTACGATATCAACGCTACACATTCTACACCGAGGACAAGGACATGAAGAGCGATGGTTATCAGAACTCCGGGGTAACGATGGAATCCTACACCGGTAACGACAAGGACAGATACTACGGAAGGATCGAGGAGATCTGGGAGCTGAGCTACGCTGGAGAGAAGGTCCCGATGTTCCGTGTCAGATGGGCCAAGAGCGTCCTAAAAGAAGACCGGTATTTCACCACCATGGTTATACCCGAAGCCAAATCCAAGACCGCGGGCGCAAACGTCACCGCGAAAAATGAGCCATGGGTACTGGCTTCCCAAGTGGACCAATGCTTCTTCATTACCGACCCGTCAAAGCCCAGTCGTGTTGTCGTGAGGAGAGGCAAAAGGAAGATCATCGGAATGGATGGAGTAGCCAATGAGCAAGACTTCGACAAGTACGGACCCGAAGATCGAACATGACGACGACGATGAAGTAGCAGCACACACCACAAGAAGAAGCAGGACCACCCTACCTAAAGGACGTCCGTTCCACAGAAGAACTCCATTTGCGAAAAAGAAGGGCAAGAAGATTGTGAACAGATAGCTAGCTAAGATCGATTGTATTTAAATCGTAGTCTTCATTTCTCGATTGTATTTCATGGGCACTTTTTGATATCATGAATATTTTTAAATTTCACGGGCACTTTTTGAATTCATGAGGACACTCGATCTCGATCCCCCTCCACCGCCGCCGACGAGCACCCGGCCCCCCGCACCCTCCCCCGCTCCACCGCCGCCAACGGGCACCCCCGCACCCTCCCCCGCTCCACCGCCGCCGCCGATGATATTTTCAAGTAACAAATTTGAATATATTTTTAAAAAAATTATTACTGTTTTTATAAAAAATATTACTGTTATGATTTAAACAAGTTTGAACATATTTAAACACAAATAAATATCAAACAGCATTTAAAATGCAAAAAAAATATTGCGGAGCCTGGGAATCGAACCCAGGACCTCCTGGTGTGTGTGCTGCGTGCTGACCAGTCGGGCTAGTGGGCGGGTTCTGATGTGGATTGGGTTAGGTGCAATATAACCTGTGCTCGAACTGTAATAAAAAAAATTCTAATGGCGCACCGCTGCGGGGTGCGCCATTGCTATCTAAAAAAAGATTTCTAATGGCGCACCGCTGCGGGGTGCGCCATTGCTATCTAAAAAAAGATTTCTAATGGCGCACCGCTGCGGGGTGCGCCATTGCTATCTAAAAAAAAGATTTCTAATGGCGCACCGAGGTGTGGTGCGCCATTAGTAAGCTTCCCCCTAGCTATCTCCCTCTCCCTCGCCAGATCCCCTTCGACCCTCTCTCCCTCGCCACCAGATCCACCCGCCGCGCTGCCCCGACCCACGACGCCGCCGCCCCGACCCTCACCGGACTCCACCCCCCGCCGCCCCCGCGCCCCCGCGCCCCCACCCCCGCCGCCCCGCCCCTCGCCGGACTCCACACCCCCGCCGCCCCCGCGCCCCCGCGCCCCCACCCCCGCCGGAGCACGTCTTCTTCCTCCGACCGACCCCATCTCGCCGTCGCCACCGCCTTCTGTTTCGCCGAGCGTCTTTGCCTCCACCGTCCGTCGCCCGTGCAACCTGGCCGCCGTCCGTCACTGCCCGGCCCCTGCGCAGGTGCCCCTCCCCTTTCCTCTTCCCCTTGCTTCGCCCCATGCCTGATTAAGCCGACGCGCCAAGTACTAGGTTATGTTCTGAATTTTGGGGCGGTAGTGTGTGTAAGCGAGTGAGCAGTGTTATGCATCGGCGTCTGATGCTTCCTGGTTAGACTTGGGAGTTTGCATTTGCCAACATTTCTATATAAGCAAAGTTGCCTTCTGTTCTTGTTTGCATTATCTAACGCAATACACAGTCATGGATTGTCTAAGGTGAATATTTTAAGTACAACTTGCTGCAAAACCTGGAGTGCATTGGCATGTTCCTTTCTTTATGCCATTCCTGTAGTCTGTTTGCTAGGCACTTACAAGGGCACAATTAGTCAACCTTAAAACTCAACTGAATTGTATCCGTTACAGAAAACCAGTCCATGACAGATAGAAGCAATGACATGAGCTACTTCAGTGACCAGTTACACTTGCCTATACTTATCATTGTTTTGGTTTCTGAATATGCATCTGTGTGCCTGACAAGACTCCTCTAGTACACATTGTACTATTTTACTAGCAAGTTTTGGGAATTGTCTTTATTTATTTATTGCAAAAGCTTTTGATTTTTGAGCATGTGTTTCTCCCAGGGTTGTTGTTCTTGTTGTAGGAGTAAAATCCATGCCCTGTTAACAATGTATTACAGGAATTGTTTTCTTTTGTGTGTTTCCCTGAAATATTGTGTTATAATAGAACTGTTCCTGGATGTGGTCAGGGCAGATAAATTTGTCATCAGTTGGAGGTTGTCGAATCAGCAACTCGTAGTTGAATTGATTAGAGTTGGGTGAATTGATTAGAGTTGGGTGAATGATTTAAACAAGTTTTAGATTGGCTAGTATGTATGTAGTGGAGCTAGCAGTAGCACCTGCTTCTACGGCACCTTCTTTGTTGTTCAGCTGTGTCAAACAAAATTCCAATGGACTATCGTGTGGATGATGCTAAACAGAGATAGGAGTAGTAGTGGTGGCCATCTAGTTGGACTACTACTGCTAGGACTTGCTCCAGATTTTAGGATTTCTTTTCTTTTAGGATTTATTTTCTTCTAGGACTAGGTTTTTATTATTTTTCTGTTGTGATTGTTTTTTGAGCTCTTTCTTTTTCATTTCCTACTATCCTTATCCTAATTATCTTAAATTGTTATGATGTGTGTAACAGGATTAGATCTTGGATTTGCTAGTGGACTTTGGGAGTTTCTTAGCCAGCTTGGTGACTCCATATTTTTCACTATTTCAGCAAGTCTTTTGTAAGCATTAAACTTTCAGCACTACATTTCTATCTTATGTGTACAAAAAAATTGTATAGAAATATGCTGAATTTTCTGCTCTAATTGTTGCTCAAAGAAATTTAGGAAAAAAATGGGATCCTGGGAGACGCCGCTGCTGCTTGAGGCCCTTGAGAGGCCCTTCGTGTCGTGATGATTTTGCAGGTACCCCGAGAGGCCCTTGAGTTTGCCGGAATGTCGATTAACTTCTATTCCGGCAAATTCGGGTACTCCATATGTCCTATTTTCAGCAAAGGTCATGCTGAAATTTTCCGTGAATTTTAGCATGACTTTGCTAAAAATCGGACATATGAGGTACTTGCTACTAATGCATGGGCCAGGGTATCTTAGTACTTAATTAAGTAGGATCAACTGCCCCTTTATTCTTGCTGCATTAAACCATAGGTGGCAATAGAGCCAAGTGATTAGGCCCAGCTTAGAAATTCTCCTCAGCATCGATAAACCCTAGATGATAAACCCGACATAGGTGGCAATAGAGCCAACTAATTAGTGCCAAGTGATTAGGCCCAACCTAGGGTGCCTCGGCATCGATAAACCCTAAATGATGAAAACTTAGCATTTAGGGTGCCTCGGCGTCGACAAACCCTAAATGATGAAACCTTGGCTTTTAGGGTGCCTCGGTGTTGATGGGACCTAAATGATGTACGCTTAGGCTTTTAGGGTGCCTCGGCGTCGACAAACCCTAAATGATAAAAGCTTAGCTTTTAGGATGCCTCGGTGTCGACAAACCCTAAATGATGAGACCATGATCTTGTTCCTTGACAATAACCAACTTTTTGACCTAACTTTTTTCCTATTTAGAGCGAAACATGGCCCACAACGATGAGGCCGGCGGTTCGGGCGGCAAGCAATTCTGGGAGCTGTCCCAGGAGTTGGAGGAAGAACCTCACCGCTATGAGGACGCCGCGGAAGACACCGATCCTGACTACACAACCCCTAGTGGCGTCGGGGATGACACCACTGATGATGGCGCCGCGGATGCCACCACTGATGATGGCGGCGCACGCACAGATGGCAGCCAACCGAAGAGGCAACGGAAGGACCGGTGCCCGAACATGCTCGGCACCGTCAGGGAGGAATTTACTGAAGTGAACTCCGACGGGCATCCGACGGCGCCCAAACACGTAGTCCAGGGTTACTCGATTCAGCTCGGGTGCATTCTTCGGAGCACCGCCTCGATCAACACCGAGAACCTAAGGCATAAGGACCGAGGGAATTTGCGCAGCCTCCTCTTCACGAAGCTGCATGAACGATACAAGTTCCCCGCTGAGTTCGCAAACACACGCCTCTCGGGTAATAAAGTGAACGGTGCCGCCCTCACGACGATGAGCACGACCCTGTCTACTTGGAAAAGCACGATGAAGGCAATGATTGACAAAGGTGATAGTTATGAGAAGATCAAGGCGAAATATCCTTTGATGAGCGAAGATGACTACAAGGAGTTCAAGATCAAGTGCGAGAGCCCCGCAACCTCCGAATCAAGTCAGTGGGGGAAAGAAATGCGGCAGTTGAACATAGGGGTCCACCAACTCGGTCCCGGCGGTTACAAAGTGGCGGAACCTGTATGGGACAAGGCAGATGCGGAGCTGGCCGAGCAAGGCCTACCGCCCCGCTTTGAGAAATACAGTGACAAGCAGACCAGGAACTTTCTCAGGGCCCGGTACAAGGAGGACCCGGTAACAAAGGAGCTTACCACGGATCCGAAGACCAAGGAGCTTGAGCTTGTTCTAGTAAGGAATACACCCCCGCGTAATTAGCTCCATATGGTTGCATTCTAATTAATCCCCAATATTTCTAAATGGTTCACGTTCCTTCCGCAGGACAAAGAAAGCAGTAGCGCGGGGTCGTCTGAGAGCTCCCCTTTCGACACCCCTTTGAATAGGGCATTGAACGTAATGAAAAACAGGGATAAGCCCAATAAGCCAACGTCAGCTGGTCGTGTGGCCGGCAAAGGCTTGTCCACAAAATGGTCGTCATACTATGGCGCTGGTGGGCGAAAGGAGAAAAAGACCAGCTCGGAAAGCCAGTCGCGCGAGGTTGAAGCACTCAAGGCGCAAGTGGCGCGGATTCCGGAGATGGTCCAAGAGCAAGTGCAACAACAACTGGGATCAACGCTTACCGGCATTATGCCTACCTTGATTCATGGGATAACGACGTGGATTGCGGGTGGCCAACAGGGGCCGCCCCCGATTCCCAGCTTCACGGCTAGCAACTCACACAACGCGCATGCGGCGCCATTGGGGTCTCCAGCGGCGGCGGTATTGGTGTCTACGGCGGCGGCATTGGTGTCTCCGGCGGCGGCGGTATTGGTGTCTCCGACGCCGGCATTGGAGCTTAATGCACCCGGGTGTACGCCGGCCGGCACCTCGCCAGCAGGTGGCCCCTCCGTCAGTTGCACGCCCGCCATTGGCGGTGCCTCGACATTAGCCGAGCTCGACGGCATCACAGTAACTAAGCCTCTCGGCCAAGGACTTCATCTCCTTGCCTTTGACTAGGCATCCCTGACGCCCTACATGTTTTCGCAGGGCGCCACCAACATTCCTTGCACTCTCCTGCACTTCGTGGGCGGCGAGTTGGTCGATGTCGCCAAGGGCAGAATCGTTCAACCGGGCAACCCCGTGTTCCACGGTAATCCGATGCCACCCACAATGTATAGGGTTGAAGTGGTTCGGGTGCTGCCAGGCTGCGACGAGCTGTTACCTCCGATTCGACCCGTTGGGGCCGACGAAGAAGATGAGATGACCCTCAGCGCCTGCGTAAGCTGGCCCCTGCTTTGGCCGAAGAGCCAGATTCATTTGGGGGCGGGGACACCACCCCACAGACAAGACCGCCAGTCGTGCCGGCGCCAAGCCATGGCAAGAACGCCACAACGCTACCGGACATGCCGGACATCCCTATGGCACAGGATCCGGACATGCATATAGCACAGGATCCGGACGACGATGACAACGACGATGGTACATTTACCAACGTCGATAAGTACTTTGCCGAACATGGCTACGGTGACGAGTTCTGCGGGCCTCCTTCTTAAGAACCCAAACAAGACGACCGCGATCTACCTGGTACGACGGAGAAACCCAATTGCCACAGGCGTCGTCTGGCATTCAGTTCTCAGGAGACGCCTCCAGTTGCCGCCTTCACCGAGCCTCAGATAGCGGAGGTGCCAAATATTATCAGCCCCAACACGCTCAAGAAGGCGGTCTGTGAGCAGAACTTGGTCCCATTACAGCAGATCAAGAAGAAGGGCCGGAAACGGCCGACTAAAAAGGCCGCCGGTGCGAGCCAGCCCGCACCGAGTACGATCCGTGCTCAGGACGGGCCACCTTCACCTAAGGATATCTCGAGGAGGGTGCATGTGGCGGGTAGGGCGATGCTACCGACAAATATGCTCAGTGCTGCAACCGGTGCTATGCCGAGTCTGCACGACAGTGTTCTTTCTTTGGAGAAGCGGCGTCTCAGAGAGAATGTTGTGGCATACCCGGTTTTCGTGGACAAGGTGCCAGAGGGCAAGGGCTTTGTGGATGGCGCCATCGGGGGTACGATCGTCCTGCGGTTTGATGACATCTTTGCTATGTTCAACCTTCATCCGCTGCACTACACCTTCGTTCAGTTGTTTTCGCTGAGTATGGAGATGCGGATCATTAGAGACAAGACCCCGGACATCGTGATCGTCGACCCCTTATACATGCGTGCCAAGCTCTTGAGCAGCGCTGGGGACCGCCAAGTCGCGAGTTCACACCTCAAAGATGTCATTCTGGCAAACCCAGATAAGGATAACTTCCTTGTGCCTTACTTTCCCGAGTAAGTCATCCCTTAACCGCCCCGTAACATATGATTTCTTAGATTTCGATTGTTCTTTTTTTTTTCTAACATTCCGTGTTCTGTGCAGTGATACACATTGCACACTCATCCTCTTAAGCCCAAAATATTCCATGGCCACGTATTTCGACCCGAACCGTAACTCCAAGATAGACTACACAAATATCAAGAAAGTTCTTGATGATGTTCTCCCTGGCTACGCCAAATCTGGAGGCACCTTCATCAGGACAGTTCGTAAGTACGGCAAGCACGTGTTCGCCCACAATACGACGTTCTGCTGCGTCAAGCAGCCGCCTGGCGGTCAGAAGGATGCCTACTACGCCCTCCATCACATGCGGGCGATCGTAAGGGACCATCATCACCTTCTGCTACCAAATAATCTCAAAGATTGGGCCGCGAGCTTGTCGGAAATCCAGGACGCGGACATCAGACAAGAATTCTTTCGCATCCAGTCGGAGTTTGCGAACATCATCCATCAAGATGTCCTTCATACCTCGGGGCAGTTCTTCCTCATATATCAACCGTCCAACATTGAGATAGACGGAATGCTACAAATGCAGGCTGACAACGCCCGCGATTTCATGACCATCATGACAGACGGCGGCTTCATCCACGCTCCTGTCCATGAGTCGAGTCGAAAGTAGTGATGTGTAGTTCTGAAACATTGATTGGCTCATGTTGTAATTAAACTTTAATGAATTGTATGTCTCTTTGGTTTGGACAGTCGTTCAACTTAGATGTAATCGATGCTATTTATTAGTAGGACCATGAATCGTGCTATTAATGTCTTGCTTTTCTCTTCCGATCCTTTTGTTGCATACTTATATATTGCTTATGTGTGTATTGTCTGTTGTTTGGCTTGTGCATAGAGATGCCGTCGTATGTCGTGTACAAGGGTAAGGTTCCCGGAGTCTACGACGACTGGGAGGAGTGTCGGAGACAGGCTCACCGTTTCAGCAGTAACAGTTACAAAGGGTACACCACTAGGGCAGAGGCCGAATCTAGATACGCCCGCTATCTAGCGGGAGAGAGGAGGGAGCGTTGGAGGAACCGGATGAAGACCAGTTTGATCGCGATGATGCTCATCGTGATGACCGCAGCTCTCTTCTATGTGATGGTAGTTTAGATGATTGATATCGACTTGTAATGTGAAGACAAACTCGATACCCGCGGTCTCGAGACTTGTAATGTTTTATCTTTGTTCGGTCTTTTGAATTCGGAGACTAATATGATGAATTGTATTCGGAGACTAATCTTCTATTGTATTCGATGAATCTGCTGTTGCTGTGTGCTACTGTCTATATTCTGTCAAATAATATATTTTGTAACCTGTGCAAAAATCAGAAAAGTAAAAAAAACAAATATTCATACTAATGGCGCATCACCTCAAGGTGCGCCATTAGTATGCCAAAGGATACTAATGGCGCATCAATACAGAGTGCGCCATTAGTATGCCAAAGGATACTAATGGCGCATCAAGACAGGGTGCGCCATTAGTATGCCAAGTATACTAATGGCGCATCTATCCGCAGTGCGCCAATAGTGTGCCAAAGCACATGGTTAAATATGGCCCCTGGGAGGCACACTAATGGCGCATGGTGTTATATACTAATGGCGCACTGGATGATGCGCCATTAGTATACCAGATACTAATCGCGCACCAGTGGTGCGCCATTAGTAAAAATTACTAGTGGCGTGCTACTAATGGCGCACCGGTGATGCGCCACTATTAGGCAAAACCGGTGCGCCATTAGTAGGCCTTTTCCTAGTAGTGCGGCCTAGTTAACTCAGATCATGTTATACTTAGATGACTGGAGGGATGTCTATCTGAGTGGGAGTTCATTGAATAATTTGATTAGATGAACTTAATTATCATGAACTTAGTCTAAAATCTTTACAATATGTCTTGTAGATCAAATGGCCCACGTTGTCCTCAACTTCAACGCGTTCCTAGAGAAAACCAAGCTGAAAGACGATGGCAGCAACTATACGGACTGGGTCCGGAACCTGAGGATCATCCTCATAGCTGCCAAGAAATATTATGTCCTAGAAGCACTGCTAGGTGACGCACCTGTCCCACAAAACCAAGACGTTATGAACGCTTGGCAGACACGTGCTGATGATTACTCCCTCGTTCAGTGCGGCATGCTTTACAGCTTAGAACCGGGGCTCCAAAAGTGTTTTGAGCGACACGGAGCATACGAGATGTTCGAAGAGCTGAAAATGGTTTTCCAAGCTCATGCCCGGGTCGAGAGATATGAAGTCTCCGACAAGTTCTTCAGCTGTAAGATGGAGGAAAATAGTTCTGTCAGTGAGCACATACTCACTATGTCTGGGTTGCATAACCGCTTGACTCAGCTGGGAGTTAATCTCCCGGATGACGCGGTCATTGACAGAATCCTTCAGTCGCTTCCACCGAGCTACAAGAGCATTGTGATGAACTTCAATATGCAGGGGATGGAAAAGACCATTCCTGAGGTATATTCAATGCTGAAATCAGCAGAGGTAGAAGTCAAAAAGGAACATCAAGTGTTGATGGTGAATAAAACCACTAAGTTCAAGAAAGGCAAGGGTAAGAAGAACTTCAAGAAGGACGGCAAGGGAGTTGCCGCGCCCGGTAAGCAATCTGCCGGGAAGAAGCCAAAGAATGGACCCAAGCCCGAGAGTGAGTGTTTTTATTGCAAGGGAAGTGGTCACTGGAAGCGGAACTGCCCCAAATATTTAGCGGACAAGAAGGCCGGCAACACGAAAGGTATATGTGATATACATGTAATTGATGTGTACCTTACCAGTACTCGTAGTAGCTCCTGGGTATTTGATACCGGTGCGGTCACATTTGTAACTCAAAGCAGGAGGTGCAGAATAAGCGGAGACTGGCGAAGGACGAGGTGATGATGCGCGTCGGGAATGGTTCCAAGGTCGATGTGATCGCCGTCGGCACGCCACCTCTACATTTACCTATGGGATTAGTTTTAAACCTCAATAATTGTTATTTAGTGCCAGTTTTGAGCATGAACATTGTATCTGGATCTCGTTTAATACGTGATGGCTACTCATTTAAATCCGAGAATAATGGTTGTTCTATTTATATGAGAGATATGTTTTATGGTCATGCTCCGATGGTGAATGGTTTATTCTTAATGAATCTCGAGTGAAATGCTACACATATTCATAGTGTGAATACCAAAAGATGTAAGGTTGATAATGATAGTCCCACATACTTGTGGCACTGCCGCCTTGGTCACATAGGTGTCAAACGCATGAAGAAGCTCCATGCAGATGGACTTTTAGAGTCTCGTGATTACGAATCATTTGACACGTGCGGACCATGCCTCATTGGTAAAATGACCAAGACTCCGTTCTCAGGAACAATGGAGCGAGCAACCAACTTATTGGAAATCATACATACCGATGTGTGCGGTCCAATGAGTGTTGAGGCTCGCGGTGACTATCGTTATGTTCTCACCCTCACTGATGACTTGAGTAGATATGGGTATGTCTACTTAATGAAACACAAGTCTGAGACCTTTGAAAAGTTCAAGGAATTTCAGAGTGAGGTTGAGAATCAACGTGACAGGAAAATCATGTTCTTGCGATCAGATCGTGGGGGAGAATACTTGAGTCACGAATTTGGCACACACTTAAGAAAATGTGGAATAGTTTCACAACTCACACCTCCTGGAACACCTCAGCGTAATGGTGTGTCGAATGTCGTAATCGCACTCTATTAGATATGGTGCGATCTATGATGCCTCTTACCGATTTACCGCTGTCATTTTGGGGCTATGCTTTAGAGACTGCCGCATTCACTTTAAATAGGGCTCCGTCGAAATCCGTTGAGACGACACCGTATGAATTATGGTTTGGGAAGAAACCTAAGCTGTCGTTTATAAAAGTTTGGGGATGCGATGCTTATGTCAAGAAACTTCAACCTGAAAAGCTCGAACCCAAATCAGAAAAATGCGTCTTCATAGGATACCCCAAAGAAACTGTTGGGTATACCTTCTACCTCAGATCCGAAGGCAAGATCTTTGTTGCCAAGAATGGGTCCTTTCTAGAGAAAGAGTTTCTCTCGAAAGAAATAAGTGGGAGGAAGGTAGAACTTGATGAAGTATTACCTCTTGAACCGGTAAGTGGCGCAGCTCAAGAAAATGTTCCTGAGGTGCCTGCACCGACTAGAGAGGAAGTTGATGATGATGATCATGAAACTTCAGATCAAGTTGCTACTGAACTTTGTAGGTCCACAAGGACACGTTCCGCACCAGAGTGGTACGGCAACCCTGTCTTGGAAAACATCTTGTTAGACAACGGTGAACCTTCGAACTATGAAGAAGCGATGGCGGGCCCGGATTCCGACAAATGGCTGGAAGCCATGAAATCCGAGATAGGATCCATGTATGAAAACGAAGTATGGGCTTTGACTGACTTGCCCGATGATCGGTGAGCCATAGAAAATAAATGGATCTTTAAGAAGAAGACAGACGCGGATGGTAATGTGACCATCTATAAAGCTCGGCTTGTCGCTAAGGGTTATCGACAAGTTCAAGGGGTTGACTACGATGAGACTTTCTCACCCGTAGCGAAGCTGAAGTCCGTCCGAATCATGTTAGCAATTGCCGCATTCTATGATTATGAGATATGGCAGATGGACGTCAAAACGGCATTCCTTAATGGTTTCCTTAAGGAAGAATTGTATATGATGCAGCTGGAAGGTTTTGTCGATCCTAAGAATGCTGACAAGGTGTGCAAGCTCCAACGCTCGATTTATGGGCTGGTGCAAGCATCTCAGAGTTGGAACATTCATTTTGATGAGATGATCAAAGCGTTTGGGTTTATGCAGACTTATGGAGAAGCCTGCATTTACAAGAAAGTGAGTGGGAGCTCTGTAGCATTTCTCATATTGTATGTGGATGACATACTGTTGATGGGAAATGATATAGAATTCTTGGAAAGCATAAAGGCCTACTTGAATAAGTGTTTTTCAATGAAGGACCTTGGAGAAGCTGCTTATATATTAGGCATCAAGATCTATAGAGATAGATCGAGACGCCTCATTGGTCTTTCACAAAGTACGTACCTTGACAAGATATTGAAGAAGTTCAAAATGGATCAGTCAAAGAAGGGGTTATTGCCTGTATTGCAAGGTACGAGATTGAGCACGGTTCAATGCCCGACTACGGCAGAAGATAGAGAAAAGATGAGTGTCGTCCCCTATGCCTCGGCCATAGGGTCTATCATGTATGCTATGCTGTGTACCAGACCTGGTGTAAACCTTGTCGTAAGTTTGGTAGGAAGGTACCAAAGTAATCCCGGCATGGAACACTGGACAGCGGTCAAGAATATCCTGAAGTACCTGAAAAGGACCAAGGAAATGTTTCTCATTTATGGAGGTGACGAAGAGCTCGTTGTAAAGGGTTACGTCGATGCTAGCTTCAACACAGATCTGGATGACTCTAAGTCACAAACCGGATATGTGTATATTTTGAATGGTGGGGCAGTAAGCTGGTGCAGTTGCAAGCAAAGCGTTGTGGCGGGATCTACATGTGAAGCGGAGTATATGGCAGCCTCGGAGGCAGCACAAGAAGCAGTCTGGGTGAAGGAGTTCATTACCGACCTAGGAGTCATACCCAATCCGTCGGGCCCGATGACTCTCTTCTGTGACAACACTGGAGCTATTGCCCTTGCCAAGGAGCCCAGGTTTCACAGGAAGACCAGGCATATCAAGCGTTGCTTCAACTCCATTCGTGAAAGTGTTCAAAATGGAGACATAGAGATTTGTAAAGTACATACGGACCTGAATGTAGCAGATCCGTTGACTAAACCTCTCCCTAGAGCAAAACATGATCAACACCAGAACTGCATGGGTGTTCGATTCATCACAATGTAACTAGAATATTGACTCTAGTGCAAGTGGGAGACTGTTGGAAATATGACCTAGAGGCAATAATAAAATGGTTATTATTATATTTCTTTGTTCATGATAATTGTCTATTGTTCATGCTATAATTGTGTTATACGGAAATCGTAATACATGTGTGAATACATAGACCACAACACGTCCCTAGTGAGCCTCTAGTTGACTAGCTCGTTGATCAAAAGATAGTCATGGTTTCCTGACTATGGACATTAGATGTCATTGATAACGGGATCACATCATTAGAAGAATGATGTGATGGACAAGACCCAATCCTAAGCTTAGCTCAAAGATCGTGTAGTTCGTTTGCTGTAGCTTTTCTGAATGTCAAGTATCATTTCCTTAGACCATGAGATTGTGCAACTCCCGGATACCGTAGGAGTGCCTTGGGTGTGCCAAACGTCACAACGTAACTGGATGACTATAAAGATACATTACAGGTATCTCCGAAAGTGTCTGTTGGGTTGGCACGAATCGAGACTGGGATTTGTCACTCCGTATGACGGAGAGGTATCTCTGGGCCCACTCGGTAATGCATCATCATAATGAGCTCAATGTGATCAAGTGGTTGATCACGGGATCATGCATTACGGTACGAGTAAAGTGACTTGCCGGTAACGAGACTGAACAAGGTATTGGGATACCGACGATCGAGTCTCGGGCAAGTAACGTACCGATTGACAAAGGGAATTGTATACGGATTGATTGAATCCTCGACATCGTGGTTCATCCGATGAGAACATCGTGCAGCATGTGGGAGCCAACATGGGTATCCAGATCCCGCTGTTGGTTATTGACCGAAGAGGCTTCTTGGTCATGTCTGCATGTCTCCTGAACCCGTAGGGTCTACACACTTCAGGTTTGGTGACGCTAGGGTTGTAGAGATATTAGCATACGGTAACCCGAAAGTTGTTCGGAGTCCCAGATGAGATCCCGGACGTCATGAGGAGTTCCGGAATGGTTCGGAGGTAAAGATTTATACATAGGAAGTCCAGTTTCGGCCATCGGGAAGGTTTCGGGGGTCGCCGGTATTGTACCGGGACCACCGGAAGGGTCCCGGGGTCCACCGGGTGGGGCCACCTGCCCCGGAGGGCCCCATGGGCTGAAGTGGGAGGGTAACCAGCCCCTAGTGGGCTGGTGCACCCCCCCTTGGGCCTCCCCCTGCGCCTAGGGTTGGAAACCCTAGGGGTGGGGGTGCCACCCTTGCCTTGGGGGGCAAGGCACCCCCTTGGCCGCCGCCCCCCCTAGGAGATTGGATCTCCTAGGGCCGGCCCCCCCTAGGCACCCTATATATAGTGGGGGGAAGGGAGGGCTGCGCAGCAACGCCCTTGGCCTCTCCCTCTCCCTCCCGTGACACTCCTCCGTCTCCCTGCGCTTGGCGAAGCCCTGCCGAGATCACCGTTGCTTCCACCACCACGCCGTCGTGCTGCTGGATCTTCATCAACCTCTCCTTCCCCCTTGTTGGATCAAGTTGGAGGAGACATCTTCCCAACCGTACGTGTATTGAACGCGGAGGTGCTGTCCGTTCGGCACTTGGTCATCGGTGATTTGAATCACGTCGAGTATGACTCCATCAACACCGTTCTCTTGAACGCTTCCGCTCGTGATCTACAAGGGTATGTAGATGCACTCCTCTCTCCCTCGTTGCTAGATGACTCCATAGATTGATCTTGGTGATGCGTAGAAAATTTTAAAATTCTACTACGTTCCCCAACAAAGGAGTGGTACGCGCGCAAGAACCAACGGGAGCAAGGGCAGGGCTCGGGCTCCAACGGTGCCGCTGGTGGCGGAGGGCAACGCAGTGGCAAGCCGCAACTGGTGGCGACGGCCAGCGACGGGGGCGCGACATGTCCAAGGTAAAGTGCTATAATTGCAATAAGCACGGGCACTTCTCCAGGGACTGTAAGGAACCTCGCCGCGAGCGGAAGGGGCAAGGCCAGCCGACGCCGCAGCCGGCGGCGGCATAGCCCCAAGTACAGCTGTGGGCCAACCTGGCCAGGATCGACGATGATGAGGCAGGACTCCTGCTGGCGAGGTCGTGCACCTTGCACGAGTAGGAGCCCGCGCTCCTGATGGCCATGATACGGCCGCCGGGACCGCTCCAGGAGACAGCACGCGGCGTCCCGCGCGCGACGGACGCACACACGCATGTCACCCTGGCCGAGGAGCAGGTGTTCCTCACCAAGGAGGCTCATGCCGACGATGTCTGGTTCCTCGATACGGGGGCCAGCAACCACATGACGGGCGTGAGAGGGGTCTTCACTGAGCTGGACAACGGCGTCACCGGCACGGTCAAGTTCGGGGACGGCTCGGTGGTGGAGATCCAGGGGCGCGACACAATTCTCTTTGCGTGTCGCAATGGTGAGCACCGCGCCCTAAATGATGTCTACTACATCCCTCGCCTTCGCAGCAACATCATCAGCCTCGGCCAGCTCGACGAAAACGGCTGCCAGATCCTCATCGAGCACGGAGTACTGCGCCTGCGCGATCAGCAGCAGCGGCTCCTCATCAGGGTGGACCGCGCGCGCAATCGACTGTACGTCATCACACTCGATGTAGCCCAGCCGGTGTGCCTCGCCGCGCATGCCGGAGAAGTTGCGTGGAGGTGGCACGAACGGTTCGGGCATCTCAACTTCGAAGCGCTCCGCAAGCTGTCTCGCCACGACATGGTGCGGGGTCTGCCACCGATCGAGCACGTACAGAAGCTTTGCGATAGCTGCCTCGCCGGGAAGCAGAGGAGGGCCCCGTTCTCGCGGGCTGTGATGAGGCGAGCGCAGGGCCTGCTTGACCTTGTCCATGGTGACCTTTGCGGCCCGATCACCCCGGCCACAGCAGGAGGGAAGCGCTACTTCCTCCTCCTCGTCGACGACCTGAGTCGCTATATGTGGCTCACGCTTCTCACAACCAAGGACGAGGCTGCTGCGGCGATCAGGCACTTCAAGGCCGGCGTCGAGGTGGAGACCGGGCGCAAGCTGCGTCTGCTCCTCACGGATCGCGGGGGAGAGTTCACCTCCGCCACCTTCACTACCTACTGCGCCGAAGAGGGCGTGGGGCAGCAGCTCATGGCGCCGTACTCACCACAGCAAAACGGTGTGGTGGAGCGGTGGAACCAAATGATCGTCGCCGCCGAGAGGAGCCTGATCAAAGCCAAGGACATGCTCGCACGTTTTTGGGGCGAGGCGGTGACCACCGCCGTGTACCTGCTGAACAGGTCCCCGGCGAAGAGCGTCGACGGCAGAATGCCGTACGAGGCCTGGCATGGGCACAAGCCGGATGTGGGCCATCTGCGTGTCTTCGGATGTGTGGCACACGTCAAAGTGGTGAAGCCACACGCGGCGAAGCTGGACGACCGGAGCACGCCCATGGTGCTCCTGGGCTATGAGCCTGGGACGGTGGCATACTGCGTCTTTGACCCGGCCCGCAACCGCGTGCATGTCTCTCGCGATGTCATGTTCGACGAGGGCGCGCGGTGGGACTGGGAGGCGAACGAGGCAACGCCGGCGGCCGTGGAGTTCACAGTGGACACCTACTCCTACACGGTGACGCGCACTCTGGCGCACCCGACGCCGAACAACGAAGGCGGGAGGAGCGAGCCCTCCTCAGCTGCGCCCGTGAGCGTGGCTCGGACCGCGCAATGGGAAGGCGTCCCTAGTCCACAGCGTGCGGAGGGGACGGACCGCGTCGCCGAGCCGGAGGCAGACGAGCCGCGCGACGATGAGGGTGACCACGTCGACGAGCCGCAGCGCCAGCTGCACCCGATGAGGACGCACACACGCGACGGCATCGTTCAACCGAACAAGCTCTACGAGGACTACGTGTTGCTGGCCCACGACGACGAGCTCTACCTCGGCGAGATCGACGAGCCCAAAACCTTTGCTGAAGCAGAGGAGGAGGGAACGTGGCGGCGCGCGATGGATGAGGAAATGGAGTCGATCATCGCCAACAAGACCTGGCGACTGGTTGATCTCCCCGCCGGCCACAAGCCGGTCGAACTGAAATGGGTGTACAAGGCCAAGCGCGACACGAGCGGTGTCATCCAGAAGCACAAGGCCCGTCTAGTGGCAAAGGGCTTCGTCCAGAAGCAGGGGATCGACTTCGAGGAGGTGTTCGCTCCTGTGGTGCGCCTCGAGTCCGTCCGCTTACTTGTCGCTCTCGCAGCGCATGAGAGGTGGCAAGTTCACCACATGGACGTCAAGAGCGCTTTCCTCAACGGTGAACTGAAGGAAGAGGTGTACGTGTCACAGCCGCCGGGCTACATCGTCGCCGGCGAGGAGCACAAGGTGCTCCGCCTCGACAAGGCGCTGTACGGACTACGGCAGGCGCCGCGGGCTTGGAACGAGAAGCTCTGCTCGGGCTCGGTTTCACCAAGAGTCCGGCGGAGCACGCCGTCTACGGACGGGGCAACGGAGCAACGCGCCTGCTCGTCGGCGTCTACGTCGACGACCTCATCATCACGGGAAACGATGGTGATGAGATCAGTAAGTTCAAGGTGGAGATGCAGAAACTTTTCAGAATGAACGACTTGGGATTGCTGAGTTTCTACCTCGGCATCGAGGTGAAGCAAACGGCAAACGGCATCTCTCTCAACCAAGCTGCATACGCTGACAAGATCATCGACAGGGCCGGCCTGGTCGGGTGCAATCCCAGCCAGACTCCCATGGAGGCATGTCTCAAGCTCAGCAAGGTGAGCACGGCGCCTCCCACGGACGAGACGGCATACAGGAGCATCGTGGGCACACTGCGCTACCTTGTGCACACGCGCCCGGACATAGCCTATGTCGTGGGCTATGTCAGCTGCTTCATGGAGGCCCCGACGACGGAGCACCTCGCCGCCATCAAGCAGATCATAAGGTACGTTGCCGAGACGCAGCAGCATGGTTGCTTCTATGCAAGAGAAGCCGCTGGAGCAACCCTGGTTGGATTCAGCAACAGTGACATGGCGGGCGACGTCGACACCTGCAAGAGCACGACTGGCGTCTTCTTCTTCCTCGGCAGGAGCTTGATCAGTTGGCAATCGCACAAGCAGAGGGTGGTAGCTCTGTCCACCTGCGAGGCTGAGTACATCGCTGCCTTGACGGCAGCCTGCCAGGGCGTCTGGCTCGCCCGGCTCCTCGGTGATATCAAGGATGCAGAGGCAGAAAAGATCACGCTGAAGATCGACCACAAAGCAGCCATCTCCCTCAGCAAGAACCCCGTCTTCCATGACCGCAGTAAGCATATTGATACGAGGTTTCACTTTCTTCGCGGGTGCGTGGAGGATGGGCGCGTTGAGGTGGAGTTCATCGGCACCAGTGGCCAACTCCCTGACATCCTAACGAAGGCTCTTGGGCGCGCCAAGTTTCAGGAACTGCGGGAGGCGATTGGTGTTGTTCAGATTCAGTAGATATTCAGGGTTTAGGGAGGCATTGTCAGATAAACCCTGAATTAGTTAGCCCGGATCGGTTTCCCCAGTTCGTTTTTTCTTTCCGTAAGAAATAAGGCACGAGGCCGCGACTTGTGCATGCCCAAGTGCGACTAGTTCAGGAGGTGGCCACGGTGAGCATGCCCCGTCCGCGAGCGTGGGATGGCACGTTCTTTCTGTGCGGGTAGTGGCGTGCGCATCGGCCGGCCCCGTTTCGATCCAACTGAATAAGGGAACGAGAAAGCGAGAAAAGCAGCAAGGCATTCGCTGCGCAAAACCTCGAGTGTGTACCCTTGTTCATCAGAGCGAGAGAGAGAGGGAGGAAACGAGCGAGCGATCGGCTGACAGCATCGACCTGCAGCTCGCCGCGCACACCACTGCGACCCACTGCCACCGCTGTCCACCACCTATAGCCGGCGCCGTAGCACCAAAGTCGTTCAACTATGCCACCTCAAGCCGTTCAACCCCCACACCGTGCTCCTCATGGATGACCCCCGTCGTCGTCGACTCCATTCACTTCCTTCCGTTGTCTGCGTCCAGCTCTATGAGGTACTCGCCTGTACTCTGTCTAGGGGAACGCTGTGAGCTCGTCAGGCTATGGCTGCTTCTCTGCTGGTATATACTTCTCTGTTGTTCATCTTAGTAGATGTTAAAAAAAGAATCTTTAACGGTTAGGTCTCCATCTGCATTAAAGAGAGTCCCTTCAGGGTTTTGATTTGTTAGTTCATTTCATATCATTTAAAAAGAATTAACCGTGTAGAATGTGAGGAATTGAGATTAGAGTTCCTTTTTCTGAAAAAATAGGACATTTTTTATCTCAACATGCTTACCATATTTATAGAGAATAGACAGTGTTTTACCATGTTTCTTGGTTATTAAAATAAGTGTTCTCCATCGTTTTCATGAATGGCTTAAATGATGAAAAACATGCTGTACTCCCTTCTGGTGCTATGTGTGTGGAACATAGATCATCTCCGTGCCTCACCTGTCTTGTTCTTCCGCTCTCTAAGATACTATCTTAAGCTTGTATAGCTTGTCAGACCAAATAAAAAAGGTACTAATCTGAAGTTCAAAGATGATAAAGAAAGAAGATGTGGGGATCTAGGATCTAGTGGTTTCTAGTAAGGTAAGTTGCAGCAGAAATTCTGCTTTGATTTCAAAGTTGTGAAGTATCAGACTAGAACATTAGTTATCTCATAATGCATAGTTGCATACAGTAAGTTACAACACGCCTCTGAACATTACTTCCGCAGCCGCAGCCATGGGCCTTTGCCCTGATGTACAGACTCGGATGACCTCCCGGCACCGTACCTCCGGCCTGCGACCTCCCCATCTACCACGTCTCCACCGGCCACCATCGCTCCCGGTCATATGAAACGGGGGTGCCGCAGTCCAAATTGTGCCACACCAGCAGGACGGCTTGTCCAGGTTGTGCCATTCGCCCATCTTCCAGCATTAATTAGCATGGCTAGCTAGGTAATGCTAGCACAACTCATCTTCCACTATCATGGCGAGATGTCTGTGCGTGTGCACACATCTTAATCAAATCTTACTCTGTGATTTATATGGTGCCGCTACATAATCAGTTGAGATTAGATGTAACATTATTTGTGGAAAATGGCAGTGGATGGATAGGCTCGTTGTATGTGTCTCTGGATGTATCACTGAGAGTGTAATATATTACAGTCCAGATGTTTGATTTTCAGCAGGCCAATGTGTTCATTGACCAATTTTGGGCATTGTAAAAACAGTAGGTAATGTTTATGAATCTGTATAGTAAAAATAGTAGGTTAGCAGGCTAATGTGTTGATGAACCAATATAGTAGGATGTAGTGTTTGCTACAAACATGGCTAGCTGGGTATTATAGGGGTATTTTAATTTGACTAAAATGCCTCATTGTGTGTGTTGCAGTGACGACGAGGATGCACCACTCTGCCTTCTGTATTCGGTTTAGTAGCAGCAGTCCCCTACTATTTGGTCCTGCCCCCCTCATTTATGCTCAAAAGTTTGTGTCTCCAGGATCCTCTGTGCCACTCTGCTGCTCGCTACATACATGAACAGAGGGAGGGAGAAGTTCACTACCTGGCAGCGGAGAAGGTCACACATGAGGTGCAAGGAACATGGGTGTCACCTTTCGGAAGATGGTCTGAGCTCATGAAGATGGCCGTCGTTCATGAGAATTAGTGTTGTTGCTGGGATGCAGTGTTGCTTTTTGTGAGGCCGCGTCCAGCCAGTATCCTCCTCTGCTCGGGCGTCCGCCTCTGCATCGCCGTGGAACTTCTCTATCCATCCAGCAAAAAAAGATCTCCCTCTTGTAGTTCTTTGCATCTACTACAGAAAAAATGCATTGGCCGCAGAAGTTCAGGAATAGCTAGAAAGGAACAACTATAGCACTCTCTATGCATATGTTGTGTTTGGAGAGGCAAAGTTTAAATTTTACCCTAAACGTATTTTTGCGTGTTTTCAAAATGTTGTGTTCGAGAAGGTCAACTGTGTTATATCAATAAGTTCAAAATAAATTTAAACATGCAAGGGTAAAACATGCAAGAAAACAAAAAGAAAGGGAGAAGTTCAATTTCTAAAGATGAGACGGTACACAACGTGTAAACCAATGTTGAAATAAAACAAAAAGAAAAAGGAGAAGTTCAATTTCTAAACATGATGCGGTACACAACGTGTAAACCAAAGTTGAAAGAAAAAAAAAGAAAGGAGAAGTTCAATTTATAAAGATGACGTGGTTCGACGTGCTAAAAAATGTTGAAAGGAAACAAAAAGAAAAAGTAGAAGTTCAATTTTCTCAAGATGACGTGGTTTGATGTGTAAACCAATGCAAGAACACACACAAAAAACGTTGTTTTGGTGTCTTAAAATATTTTTATTCATAAAAAAGGGTTAAAGAAATAAAAGATGGAGAAGTTCGATGATTATAAAAAACTCAAATTTTCCTTGTTATTAAAAAAATGGAAACAAGAAGTTCAAAAATAAAATAACAAGAAGTTCAACTTCTAAAAATAGAGCTCTTCAAATTTCATAAAAAAGATTAAGAAATAAAACCAAGAAGTCTAAATTAAAAAGATGGAGAAGTTCGATGATTATAGAAAACTCAGATTTTCCTCGTTATTAAAGAATGGAAACAAGAAGTTAAAAAATTAAATAACAAGAAGTTCAACTTTTAAAAATAGAGCGCTTCAAAATTTCATAAAAAAGAATAAGAAATTCAGATTAATGTTCATAAAAAACTCAGATATTTTCACGTACACGAGAGAAGTTCAGCTTGGTAACTGCAAGAAGTTCACGTACTACATGGTGTGCATTTTGTATTAAAAAGAATAAAAAAAATCAAAGACTAAAAGTTTGTTTATATAAGTTCAAGTACTCCGTTGGAGAAAGTTAAAAAAATTATTGTGAGAGAGGTTTGTACAACAAGAATATCATTTGTGTAAACACTGACGAATGGATGAGAAAATTACAAACGAAAATACATCACAGAAGTTCAACGTGAAAACAGGAGGAAGTTTGACTACTACAGTGAATTAATTTTACATGAAAAACTTTTAAAATCATCACGAGTATGAAAAAACGATCAACACGGGAAAGTTATGTGCTTACAATAGCTTTCCACTTGTATATCACTTGTTCAATTCTGGTGAGTGGATGGAGAGTTACGAGCAGTGGATGGAGACCTACGAGCAAAAAAATCACGTGAAAAACAGAGTGAAGTTCAAGTACATGCGCCGAGAAGTTCAAGTTCTTCACGCGGTGCATTTTTGAAGAATCTGTTTCCGATAAAGGCAGAACATATGATCCCGCCATTTTCGAAATTACTTGAAAACGGCTAGGAATCAGAGAAAACCATCAACATGAAAAAGTTTGACATTTTCCGTAGCTTTTCAGCGGTATATTATTTGCCCCATTCCGATAAAGTTTGTAGAAATTACGACGAAAATACGTTTTTCGCCATTTTTGAAACTGACTTAAAACCGTAAAGAATTGGGAGAAACAATACATACCAAAAAGTTTCGCATTTGTTCAAGCTTTCCAACGCCATATCATTTGCTGCATTCGGACGCACGGTCAAAACATTAGCTCGAAAATACAAACTCGGTAGGACTTGGACCATTTTCTAAATTACTCTTAAACCATTCAAAATTAGAAAAAAAATTCAAGATGAAAAATTAGCGCACTTTCATAAGCTTTCCAACGCCGTATCATATGCCTCCATTGGATTAGCCGTTTAGAAATGACATCGAAAAAACGAAGTCAGCTGTTCGGTTTACGAAATTTTACATTTTTTCAAATTACTCTTTAACCATAGGGAATTAGAGAAAACTTTCAACATGTGGAAGGAGCGGATTTGCAGCAGCTTTCCAACGCCATATTATATGGCTCATTTCGATAGACGGTTTAGAAATGCGATCGAAAATACGATTCACGTTTTTTGTGCGAAGAAAAAACAGTTTTCAAGATGAAAAATTAGCGCATTTTCATAAGCTTTCCAACGCCGTATCATATGCCTCCATTGGATTAGCCGTTTAGAAATGACATCGAAAAAACGAACTCGGCTGTTTGGTTTACGAAATTTTACGTTTTTTCAAATTACTCTTTAACCATAGGGAATTAGAGAAAACTTTCAACATGTGAAAGGAGTGGATTTGCATCAGCTTTCCAACGCCATATTATATGGCTCATTTCGATAGACGGTTTAGAAATGCGATCAAAAATACGATTCACATTTTTTGTGCGAAGAAAAAACGGTTTTCAAAACTGCTCTTAAACCGCTTATATTTTGCCAAAAATTTAAGTTGGGTCATGATATTGGTGTCCATAGCTTTCCAACGATATATCGCAAGCCCCATTTGGGCAATGTTGGCGGAAGTTCAACTTAGTTCACACGGAAGTTCAACGTACTACTAGCGGGGCAGGTCAGGTTGTGATCGGAATAGTGTTTATATATATAAGAGAGCAGCATCCGATAACCGTTTAATTGGATTATTGGCCCAAAACTCTCCACTGTTATTTTGCAAAAAAAATACTCCTCACTATTGGCCCACTTGCAGTCTCATTCATATTTGGGAGTATCATTAGAGCATCTACAGCCACGGACATCACATCCGGGTCCTCAAATGCCCGCGGACGCGTCCACGGACAGTGACCGGTCAGATTTCACCTTTTTTCGTTGCACAACCGGACACCTCAAATCCATACAAACACATGCAATATAAATGATGCAACACAAACCTCAAATCCATACAACGGGACACCTCAATACAAACCTCAAATTCATACAAATACATGCAATATAAACGATGCAACACGAATGCAAGATGGGGCCCGCACAAAAACGAGAGCTCAGTGCATGACTTACTATTGACGCGGTGGGGACATGGTTGACTAGAGAGCGTGTCTTATGTTGCAAGCCTACGAGCCATCTTAGCTTCCGGAGCAAGGATCGACTGGATTCTAGATTTGTCAGCCATGACCATGCGCGGCGCCTCCGCCTCCACCGCAAGGAGCCCTCCTCCCCATCCCTCTTCTCGGCTGCCAGCGGCCGGAGTCGCCGGGCAAAGCCCCGTGCAGCTGCTGGTGGCGTCGGGGGTCCTCTTCTTCATCCACCCTCGGTTTCCATCGAAATCCTTCAAACCTTGCTGGATGAGCCACCATCGAGCGTCGGTCTCCTGTTGTCATGGGTCTGTTTGCCGGCCTGGACGGGGTGGACGAGGCCAGGTGGTCCAAAGGCCATCTTGTCCTTCCATGGACGGGGAGCGCAGTATGGTTCCAACCCTGCCCAGATTTGGTTGGGCGGGAATCACATCCCGGTGCCACGGCCAGGCTCGTGTGCAGCGGGTGGTTCTCGGAGACGTAGGAGGCACTTGGTGGTGCAGCGATACGTTTCGGTCCTGATCTGGCATTTGGCAAGGTTGCTCTGGAGTTGGATCTACCGACGGTGACTTGAGGCAGAGGGTTTGGATGTGCAGTGGCCACAGTGGATTTTTTGGCTGGGTCGGCGGTCTCTCATGGAGACACGTCGGTGGCCACTATCCCATCTGCAGGTGATTGTTCAGACCAGACCAACGATCGTGGATCTTCAAATCCGGTAGCAACGAAGAATATGTTTTGCTGCCTATTTTGGCCGCCACGGACAAGAAGGGCGAGCAAGTGGATGGCGCAGAACTGCCGGAGCATCCCAAATTGGAATTTGGCGGTGCTGATAACCTTCCTCCTTCAATTATGGTTGCAAAATGGAACGACGACCTTCGTTGCTTGGAGCTGCTGGTGGTGACCGGCTCTTGTTGTGGCTCGACTGCTGCTTGTGCAATGCATGGTCTTCACTTGCATGTCATCTCACGTCAGGACTATATATGCTATGCATGTAGCTGCTAGGATCGTGAAAAGTGGTGACGGCAACACTGGATGACTTCTATTTGGTGGTGTTTCTCAAGCGTCGGTCTCAAGTTTCGGGGTGAAAATTCAAGATTTAACCCTTATCGGTTATATCTGGCAATGGCAATATTTCTTGTGGTGTTATCTTGTTGAAAGCATTGTTCAAATTTGCTTGGACTGTTTTTTCTAGGTGAAAATCCATGATCAGGCCTTCGGTCGTTGGATTTAGCAATGACGATGCTTGAGTTTCGTATCTTTCCTGAAGGCGTTGTTGTTAAAAAAAGCTTTCTCGTTGTATCTGTGATGTCAAGAGATGGTTGGTGCGGATATGGTTGTTGATGTAGATTGTTGATCATTGTTGATCGCTTTGGAGTTTCTTTCTTTTTTACTCCACCATGGCATAGCTTCGGTCTTATTGACTTTGCTAGTTGCTGGTGTGATTTTTATGCGTGTGTTAAGTTTGATTGTGTACATCTTATCTATGCAGAGATCGGCTATGTGTTCATTGTGTTTGTATCCCCTTAATGCTCCATTTTGAGCTAATAAAATTCACTCTTTATCAGAGAAAAATGATCATAAATGCAAATGAATTTGGAGTCGTCTAAGACACAACTGCTTCGAATGGACTGGAGCCTTACATCTGAGCTCTACTAGCACTACCGCAGTATGTGGATCGAGTGATTATAGACCTTGAAAGGTTTGTGTATGGCAAACGGAACTTGCATCGCAGACTCGAAGCGCTAGGCGAGCACGGACCAGTCGTCGTTGCCATCGCCGTCGCCATAGTTCTATTCCCCGAATGCCCGCGCTCTAGCTGGGCCATCTCGCGCGATGTGCATGGCCAACTCTTACAAATGGAACCATTTCATCCACTCGCCTTCATTTGAATTTACGCTCACAAAAAATACGACCCAACACATGGACCCATTTTATTATCGTTGATTTTGTGTTCGCTCGGACCTATTTATGTCCCAAATTTAGAATAAATTTGGGTCTAAAGCGGTACAGACCGAACATTCTCTCGCCCACCTTGTATGTCTGTGTTCAGACCTGACCCACCTATCACCCACCCACCCCCACTTCTCTCTTTCCTCCTTTTCTCTGTCTTAGCCACCAACCCACCCACGCATGGCTGCATCTGGAGAGCGCCTGGCACCGCGTCGGGACCGGCCCTTTGGCCACCGCTGCCCCTGCTTGGCCCGTCTCTAGCCCCATTCTGCCCGCCGCCACAATATGGCCCACGCCGCACTCGTTGTGGCCTTTTTTGCCCCCGCCATCGCCCAGGCAGGAGCAGCACCTACTGCAATTGTCGGTGCTGCTAGCCCTCCCACTCGCACACTTCCTTGCTATGGCACATGGCCTCTTCGAGTCGTGGCATCATGGCTTGATCCCGGGCTACGGCGCGGGAGCTCGGGTGCCCTAGCTTCGGCGCAAGCACGGGGCGCGACCAAGATGGGGTCCTTCTACACCAATGCTGGGCTCAAGTTGCGGGACCACTAGGCACCACCTCCTCCATGAGATCATCAAGGAGTACCCCCACCCTAGAGAGTGTGGAGCTTACGGAAGTGCTCACCGCTCGACCCCAAGGCGCTGCTGCTCCGCGCCGCGCTCTGCCTTGGCCGTGCCCCCACACTAGGTGTTTGACAAAATGTTGGGGCGGACATGTCACCAAATGGAGCACCATCGTTGGGTTCAGAGGCTTTTCCCGACATGTCCGCCTATCTGATGTCCGTTTTGGCGACCCAAATGGATGAAACGTGGATAAAAGTGGACAAGATTTGGGTCTCCTATTGGAGTTTCCCTAAGGTGGTTTGTGAGATCGGAAAACGCATTCCATACTATAATTTTTACTGACAAAGAAAGCGACTAGCGAAGTGTATTTTCATCAAATTTGTTGCAAAACGGTAACCATAGAATAAAAAGACATGTCTCTATGTATGGTTGGAGCTCATGGTTTGTAAAAGTTATAATCGTGAAGTGCATGTGTAACAATCAGTCCTTTTTAGTTTTGAAACAAATCATTTTTGTGAAACGTGTCTCATGGTTATTGCGGCCAGATTTCATGATGTGACTTGTGAAGAACATGTCAAAGAGTGGTGATGTCTACTACACAACATTCTTCTTGTAGATGTTGCTGGGACTCCAAGTGCAGAGGTTTGTAGGATAGTAGAAAATTTCTCTCAAGTGGATGACCTAGGGTTTATCAATACGTAGGAAGCGTAGGATGAAGATGGTCCCTCTCAAGAAACCCTGCAACCAAATAACAAAGAGTCTCTTGTGTCCCCAACACACCCAATACAATGGTAGATTGTATAGGTGCACTAGTTCGGCGAAGAGATGGTGATACAAGTGCAATATGGATAGAAGATAAAGGTTTTTGTAATCTGAAATTATAAAAACAGCAAGGTAACTAATGATAAAAGTGAGCGTAAACGGTATTGCAATGCTAGGAAACAATGCCTAGGGTTCATACTTTCACTAGTGCAAGTACTCTCAACAATAATAACATAATTGGATCACATAACTATCCCTCAACATGCAACAATGAGTCACTCCAAAGTTACTAATAGCGGAGAACAAACGAAGAGATTATGGTAGGGTACGAAACCACCTCAAAGTTATTCTTTGCAATCAATCCGTTGGGCTATTCCTATAAGTGTCACAAACAGCCCTAGAGTTCGTACTAGAATAACACCTTAAGACACAAATCAACCAAAACCCTAATGTCACCTAGATACTCCAATGTCACCTCAAGTATCCGTGGGTATGCTTATACGATATGCATCACACAATCTCAGATTCATCTATTCAACCAACACATAGAACCTCAAAGAGTGCCCCAAAGTTTCTACCGGAGAATCACGACGAAAATGTGTGCCAACCCCTATGCATAGGTTCATGGGCGGAACCCGCAAGTTGATCACCAAAACATACATCAAGTTAATCACGTGATATCCCATTGTCACCATAGATACTCACAGCAAGACATACATCAAGTGTTCTCAAATCTTTAAAGACTCAGTCCGATAAGATAACTTCAAAGGGGAAACTCACTCCATTACAAGAGAGTAGAGGGGGAAGAAACATCATAGGATCCAAATATAATAGCAAAGCTCGCGATACATCAAGATCGTATCACCTCAAGAACACGAGAGAGAGAGAGAGAGATCAAACACATAGCTACTGGTACACACCATCAGCCCCGAGGGAGAACTACTCCCTCCTCATCATGGAGTGCACCGGGATGATGAAGATGGCCACCAGAGAGAGATTGCCCCCTCCGGCAGGGTGCCGGAACGGGTCTAGAGTGGCTTTTGGTGGCTACGGAGGCTTCTGACGACGGAACTCTCGATCTATTGTGCTCCCCGATCGTTTTAGGGTATATATATATGGATATATATATATAGGCGGAAGAAGTGCGTCAGGGGAGCCACGAGGGTGGAGGGCGCTCAGGGGGGGTGGGTGCACCCCCTACCTCGTGGTTTCCTCGAAGCTTCCTTGACGTGGACTCCAAGTCTTCCGGGTTGCTTTCCTTCCAAAAATAAGTTCCGTGAAGTTTCAGGTCAATTGGACTCCGTTCGATTTTCCTTTTCTGCAATACTCTAAAACAAGGAAAAAACAGAAACTGGCACTGGGCTCTGGGTTAATAGGTTAGTCCCAAAAATCATATAAAATAGCATATAAATGCATATAAAACATCCAAGGTTGACAATATAATAGCATGGAACAATCAAAAATTATAGATACGTTGGAGACGTATCAGCATCCCAAAGCTTATTGTAGCAAGAATATTCAGATCCATAAGATTCAAGACAAAAGTTTAATATTGACATAAAAATAATAATACTTCAAGCATACCAACCAAGTAATCATGTCTTCTCAAAATAACATGGCCAAAGAAAGCTATCCCTACAAAATCATATAGTCTGACTATGATCTATCTTCACCACACAAAATATTTAAATCATGCACAACCCCGATGACAAGCCAAGCAATTGTTTCATACTTTTGATGTTCTCAAACTTTTTCAATGTTCACGCAATATATGAGCATGATCCATGGACATAGCACTATAGGTGGAATAGAATGGTGGTTGTGGAGAAAAGACAAAAAGGAGAAGATAGTCTCACATCAACTAGGCGTATCAACGGGCTATGGATATGCCCATCAATAAATGTCAATGTGAGTGAGTAGGGATTGCCATGCAACGGATGCACTAGAGCTATAAGTGTATGAAAGCTCAAAAAGAAACTAAGTGGGTGTGCATCCAACTTGCTTGCTCACGAAGACCTAGGGCATTTTGAGGAAGCCCATCATTGGAATATGCCAGCCAAGTTCTAAAATTAAAAATTCCCACTAGTATATGAAAGTGATAACAAAGGTGCTACTTTGAAGCACAAGTGTGGCAAAGGATAGTAACATTGTCCCTTCTCTCTTTTTCTCTCATTTTTATGGCCTTTCCCTTTTTATAGACTTTCTCTCTCTTTTTTTTCTCACTTGGGACAATGCTCTAGAAAATGATGATCATCACACTTCTATTTATTTACAACTCAATGATTACAACTCGATACTAGAACAAAGTATGACTCTATATGAAGGCCTCCGGCGGTGTATCGGGATGTGCAATGACTCATGAGTGACATGTATGAAAGAATTATGAATGGTGGCTTTTCCACAAATACGATGTCAACTACATGATCATGCAAAGCAATATGACAATGATGAATGTGTCATGATAAACGGAATGGTGGAAAGTTGCATGGCAATATATCTCGGAATGGCTATGGAAATGCCATAATAGGTAGGTATGGTGGCTGTTTTGAGGAAGGTATATGGTGGGTGTATGATACCGGCGAAAGGTGCGTGGTATTAGAGAGGCTAGCAAAGGTGGAAGGGTGAGAGTGCGTATAATCCATGGACTCAACATTAGTCATAAAGAACTCATATACTTATTGCAAAAATCTACATGTTATCAAAGCAAAGTATTACGCGCATGATCCTAGGGGGATAGATTGGTAGGAAAAGACCATCGCTCGTCCCCGACCACCACTCATAAGGAAGACAATCAATAAATAAATCATGCTCTGACTTCATCACATAACGGTTCACCATACGTGCATGCTACGGGAATCACAAACTTCAACACAAGTATTTCTCAAATTCACAACTACTCAACTAGCATGACTCTAATATCACCATCTTCATATCTCAAAACAATCATCAAGTATCAAACTTCTCATAGTATTCAATGCACTTTATATGAAAGTTTTTATTATATCCCTCTTGGATTCCCATCATATTAGGACTAAATTCATAACCAAAGAAAACTACCATTCTGTTTAGAGACTCTCAAAATGATATAAGTGAAGCATGAGAGTTCATCTATTTCTACAAAATAAAACCACCACCGTGCTCTAAAAATATATAAGTGAAGCACTAGAGCAAATGACAAACTACTCCAAAAGATATAAGTGCAGATCAATGAGTAGTCGAATAATTATGCAACTATATGAAGACTCTCTAACATTTAGAAATTTCAGATCTTGGTATTTTATTCAAACAGCAAGCAAAACTAAATAAAATAAAATGACCCTCCAAGCAAAACACATATCATGTGGTAAATAAAAATATAGCTCCAAGTAAAGTTATCGATGAACGAAGACGAAAGAGAGGATGCCTTCCAGGGCATCCCCAAGCTTAGGCTTTTGGTTGTCCTTGAATACTACCTTGGGGTGCCTTGGGAATCCCCAAGCTTAGGCTCTTACCACTCCTTATTCCATAGTCCATCGAATCTTTACCCAAAACTTGAAAACTTCACAACACAAAACTTAACAGAAAACTTGTAAGCTCCGTTAGTATAAGAAAATAAATCACCACTTAGGTATAAAACCACGTCTAAACATAGGCTAGATGAATTATTTATTACTAAACAGGAACAAAAAGCAAGGAACAAAAATAAAGTTGGGTTGCCTCCCAACAAGCGCTATCGTTTAACGCCCCTAGCTAGGCATGATGATTTCAATGATGCTCACATAAAGGATAAGAATTGAAACATAAAGAGAGCATCATGAAGAATATTACTAGCACATTTAAGTCTAACCCACTTTCTATGCATATGGATTTTGTGAGCAAACAACTTCTGGGAACAATAATCAACTAGCATAGGAAGGCACACAAGCATAACTTCAAAATTTTAAGCACATAGAGAGGAAACTTGATATTATTGCAATTCCTACAAGCATATGTTCCTCCCTCATAATAATTTTCAGTATCATAATGAATGAATTCAACAATATAACCAGCACCTAAAGCATTCTTTTCATGATCTACAAGCATAGAAAATTTACTACTCTCCACATAAGCAAGATTCTTCTCATTCGGAATAGTGGGAGTATCATAAGAGACTTGAATACTATAAATTGTTTCCACATTAAAAGAGTAATGTTCAGAAAAGGGGTAATCATAATCATGACAAGTTTTATAAATATAATCACCACTACTTTTTATAGCATATGTTTCATCACAATAATCATCACAAGTAGCAACTTTATTCTCATCATAATAAATTTGCATATCAAAACTTGGTAGACTAAAAATATCATCTTCATTAAACGTAGCATCCCCAAGCTTGGACAAACATTAATTGCAGAAAATATATTCTCAAAAACATCATCTTCATCAAACATAGCATCCCCAAGCTTGGGTCTTTTCATATCATAAGCATAATCACTCTCATCATTAATAGTATGGATAGCACCAATAGTATAGCAATTATCATATTCTTCCAAGCAAGTGCCAAAAAGATTTTCAAGATCATAAGAAGTATCATTATCTTCCACAATTATATTTTCATGAGGCACAGTAGTAATAGGAGAAGCATTATTTGGAGGAGATATCTTTTTACCTCTCTTCCTTTTTCTTTTGTCCTTCTTCACCACATCATGTGTGGGTTCAATCCTCTTTTTGGAGCTCCTTATTAATGAGATTGGTTGAATAGGAGGCTCTTCCTCGTTACCTGATTCATCATAAGAAATAATAGGAGGGTATTGGGAAGTCTCTTCCCTTTCATTAGTATTCTCTTCATCCTCTATTTGTTTTATTTTCTTTATGTAATTGGCAATATAAGGATTTTCAATGCAATTCACCGCACAATACATATAAATTTCCTCTAGATCAAAACCAAGAAGTTTATAACTAGCAAATTCTGGAAGATAGTTAGTTATACGTTTCATTTATTCGTAACCCATAAGCAAACTAAGTTCATTATGATGTGCAAGAGAAATCAAGTCATCGCAATTTTTGGAAACGATTAGATCATGAAACAATTTGCATTGGATGGTTAAATGACCATGTTCATTACAAAACTCACAAGTATGGCCAAGAAAATTTAAATTTTCAGCACAAACATCTAGCCTTTCTTGCAACAATTTTAGTTTCTAAATGCTTATGCCTCTTGCAATATCTATCTTCCCTATTTGGTGTGTACATGCAAACCCAATGCACTCCAAAAAATTGACATGTTTATAGGAGACATTTTCATCATAACTAGTGCAATCATCATTAGTGCTATGGATATTCAAGGAGTTCATACTAACAACATTGCAATCATGCTCATCATTCAAAGATTTTGTGCCAAGCATTTTAATGCATTCTTCTTCTAGCACTTGAGCACAATTTTCCTTTCCATCATACTCACGAAAGATATTAAAAATATGAAGCGTATGAGGCAAACTTAATTCCATTTTTTTAATTTTCTTTATAAACTGAACTAGTGATAAAACAAGAAACTAAAAGACTCGATTGCAAGACCTAAAGATATACCTTCAAGTACTCACCTCCCCGGCAACAGCGCCAGAAAAGAGCTTGATGTCTACTACACAACCTTCTTCTTGTAGACGTTGTTGGGCCTCCAAGTGCAGAGGTTTGTAGGACAGTAGCAAATTTCCCTCAAGTGGATGACCTAGGGTTTATCAATCCGTAGGAGGCATAGGATGAAGATGGTCTCTCTCAAGCAACCTTGCAAACAAATAACAAAGAGTATCTTGTGTCCCCAACACACCCAATACAATAGTAGATTGTATAGGTGCACTAGTTCAGCGAAGAGATGGTGATACAAGTGCAATATGGATAGAAGATAAAGGTTTTTGTAATCTGAAATTATAAAAACAGCAAGGTAACTAATGATAAAAGTGAGCGTAAACGGTATTGCAATGCTAGGAAACAAGGCCTAGGGTTCATACTTTCACTAGTGCAAGTTCTCTCAACAATAATAACAGAATTGGATCACATAACTATCCCTCAACATGCAACGACAAAGAGTCACACCAAAGTTACTAATAGCGGAGAACAAACTAAGAGATTATGGTAGCGTACGAAACCACCTCAAAGTTATTCTTTCCAATCAATCCGTTGGGCTATTCCTATAAGTGTCACAAACATCCCTAGAGTTCGTACTAGAATAACACCTTAAGACACAAATCAACCAAAACCCTAATGTCACCTAGATACTCCAATGTCACCTCAAGTATCCGTGGGTATGATTATATGATATGCATCACACAATCTCAAATTCATCTATTCAACCAACACATAGAACCTCAAAGAGTGCCCCAAAGTTTCTACCGGAGAATCATGATGAAAATGTGTGCCAACCCCTATGCATAGGTTCATGGGCGAAACCCGCAAGTTGATCACCAAAACATACATCAAGTTAATCACGTGATATCCCATTGTCACCACAGATACGCACGACAAGACATACATCAAGTGTTCTCAAATCTTTAAAGACTCAATCCGATAAGATAACTTCAAATGGAAAACTCAATCCATTACAAGAGGGTAGAGGGGGGAAGAAACATCATAGGATCCAAATATAATAGCAAAGCTCGCGATACATCAAGATCGTATCACCTCAAGAACATGAGATAGAGAGAGATCAAACACATAGCTACTGGTACATACCCTCAGCCCCGAGGGAGAACTACTCCCTCCTCGTCATGAAGAGCATCGGGATGATGAAGATGGCCACCGGAGAGAGATTGCCCCCACCGGCAGGGTGCCAGAACGGGTCTAGATTGGCTTTTGGTGGCTACGGAGGCTTCTGGCGGCAGAACTCCCGATCTATTATGCTCCCCGATCGTTTTAGGGTATATGGATATATATAGGCAGAAGAAGTACGTCAGGGGAGCCACGAGGGGCCCACGAGGGTGGAGGGCGCTCCCAGGGGGGTGGGCGCGCCCCCTACCTCGTGGCTTCCTCGAAGCTTCCTTGACATGGACTCCAAGTGTGACGCCCCCGATTTGACCGTACACTAATCATGCACGCAAATGTGTAGATCAAGATCAAGGACTCACGGGAAGATATCACAACACAACTCTACAAATAAAATAAGTCATACAAGCATCATATTACAAGCCAGGGGCCTCGAGGGCTCGAATACAAGAGCTCGATCATAGACGAGTCAGCGGAAGCAACAATATCTGAGTACAGACATAAGTTAAACAAGTTTGCCTTAAGAAGGCTAGCACAAACTGGGATACAGATCGAAAGAGGCGCAGGCCTCCTGCCTGGGATCCTCCTAACTACTCCTGGTCGTCGTCAGCGGGCATCACGTAGTAGTAGGCACCTCCGGTGTAGTAGGGGTCGTCGTCGACGGTGGCGTCTGGCTCCTGGGCTCCAACATCTGGTTGCGTCAACCAGGTAGAAGGGATAGGGGGAAAAGAGGGAGAAAG